>NC_050082.1:300000-395538 GCF_009764565.3 Dermochelys coriacea | reverse complement strand
GCTGCTGAAGCCCGAGGAGGAGAAGAAGAGGATCATCTGCCAGTGGGGCAGCACCTAGAGACTTTGCAGACCACCGTGGAGGGGACCATAAGACTGAGTAATTTCCAAACTGTGCTCTTGTGGTGGGGGTTTTGACTGTGTTTACAGGGACACAGGGGGTGTGGTGTGGAGCTGCCCCCCGATCCATCTCTGTGTTCTCCCCAACCCCCACCACTATTACCACCACCGCTGCCCCCTCCACCACCCCCACTGGCTGTATACCATCTGCCTCAGCCCCTCCCTCTGGACTCAGCTGCTTGCTTGGCTTGCCACGCCCTATTTCCACCCTTTGGGCCAGAAGCAGCAGCCAGCTAAAAAAGACTTGTGCAAGTGCACATGGGCACATGTGCCCCCCCTGGACTGCCTACCCCCCAGCTTTGCCCTTTACTACCTGCCCCATTTGCCACTTGCTTTGCCTCCTCTTTTGCTCCAGCCCCCCTTACTAGCTTCAGTTTGTTTGCCTGCCCCGCCCATTTCCTTCTGCAGCCTTTGTTTGTTTGCCCCGCCCCAGCCTCTGAAGCTAGCCCCTTGGTTTCCCTGTTCTACCCCCAGACCGCTTAGCCCCTCGCTCCATGTGCCCGTGCCCCCTCCCATGCGCTTGTGCAACTCCCCATTTCAGTTGCAACCCTCTTCACTGCACCTTCAATGTTGTTGAATCCCCCCCTCCATAGTGCACCAAGAGGAGCCGGAATTTCCACCTTGTGTCGGTGACTGACCCTTAGCCCCTGATTGCCCCCCGTCCAGCCCACCCCTTTTGGCGCCCTCCTCCCCTGCCTGCAGCCTAGCGGGGAGGAGTGGTCGACCTGCTTCCCCTCTCCCCTCCTCCTTTGGTGTCCCCCTTTCCTCCTTGCTCATGATGGCGGGGGATGAGACGGGTGAGACCTCTCCAGTAGCCCGAGCTCTCCCTCCCCCGCCTACGCCTCCGTCACCCCCCCAAGCTTCTACGTCCGCTGCCAAACCATCTGCCATCGCCCCCGCTGGGGCACCAGCAGCGACGGGCACCGGGGTGACCTCCACTGCTGCCACGTCTATCACACCCTCAGATTTGGGGGGAGTCCTCCCAGCCGGCGGGAAGGGCCAGGGGAAGAAGAAGGGGAAGGGCCCCGCTAAAAGACCAGGCCCTCCATGGCAGGGGCTGCCCCCAGTGCCCCGGCCCCATCTTCAGCTGGGGCGCCCCTCCCCGCTGTTCCCTCCACCAGCTCTGCAGGTGTCCCTCCCCCGGCCCCGAGAGCATACGCCCAGGTGACGGCAGCCCCCCCGCCTGCCGCTACATCATTTCTCCAGCCCACCGCCTCCGCTACCATCTATAGCGGCCGGGGCCCCTTTCCCACCATGACCAGGAAGCACGGCGTCCGTTGCCTCCTGGTGCCCGCCTCGCCCCACGTGGAGACCTATGTGCGGGCGTTGGCGAGGGTGGTGGGGCCCACGGCCATTGTGGCGGCCTCCAAATGTATGGCAAGGTCGTCTTCTTCTTAGCATCGGAGGCCGCCGCCCAGGAGGCGGTGGAGAAGGGCCTGGCGGTGGGGGGCGTGTTCGTCCCCTTAGAGCCGCTAGAGGACCTGGGCGTCCGCCTGGTTCTGACCTCCGTCCCTCCGTTTCTCCCCAATGCCGCCCTGTTACCCGCCCTTTCTACCTTGGGAAAGCCCATCTCTGTCATCAGCCCTCTCCCGTTGGGCTGCAAAGACCCCGCCCTCCGTCACGTCCTCTCCTTCCGCCGGCAAGTGCAGCTTCAACTGCTGCCGGCGGCGCGCGACGGAGAGGCACTGGAGGGGTCCTTCCTAGTCCCCTACCAGGGGACCCCTTACAGGGTGCATTATTCCACGGGGGAGGCCCGGTGCTACCTCTGCCGGGCGATGGGGCACGTCCGGAGGGACTGCCCCCTGGCCCGGGAAGAAGGGCCATCCAGGATCCCCGAGCCCCGGCAGGGCACCGGCCCCGTCATCGCCGACGCCGCTGGCTGCCCGGCACCTGAAACCGCCCCTCCTCCTTCACAATCCACCATTGCTCCCGCTCAGGCCCAAGGGGTACCTCCCCCACTATGCCCAGACGAGCGGGAGAACCCCGCCACCGCTGTTTGCAATCTGGCGGGGCCTGTGGAGGAGGGTGCGGCAGGGACACCGCCAAGTATGGGAGAGGGCCCGCCCCAAGGGGAATCTTCCCTCCCTTGTGCTGCCCCACCGTTACCCCCTCGAGTCCCTGAGCCATCGCCTCTGCCCCCTGACACAACCCCTGCTAGCCAGCTCCCGGATGATGCCATGGAGGGCTGGGCCCTAGTCCAGGGGAAGCGGGGCAAGCGGAAGGCTCGAGCTCCGCTCCTCCCATCTGACGCGGAGGCCCCCCGGAAGACCAGGAAGGGGGGCACCGATGCCGAGCCTTCCGCTCTACCCACGGGTGTGTTCCACCCACCAGAGCCGGCTGGGGAAGACGTGGCAGCACTGGAAGACGGTATCTCCCCTCCACGGGAGTCCCTCCCCTCCAAGACCCCCGAGGCACCATCTGAAACCCCAGTGTGCCCCGAAGTAACCATCGCGTCAGGTGCCGGCGGGGAGAATCCCGGGGTAGCGGAAAACAATTTCCCCTCTATATATGAGGAGATCGAGGCCCTGGGTCTGACCCCGGTCACCCAGGGGGAGGACGATCCTATGCCAGCGGGCCTCGATCTGGGCGACTTCTTTCCAGCCCCCCTTTCCCCATACTCCCTCCCCCTAACCGTCGCTTCTGCTCCCACCTCCGAGGAGCCCCTGGACTCCTCCATCAACCCGGCTGCAGAAGGCACCCTGCTGAGAGCCACCGAGCCAGTTGAGGTGATGGCCAGTGCCACGCGGCTGGAACCTGAGCCACCAGGGGCATCCCTCGCTGGTGAGGAGCATTCGACCTCCTTTCCGGGAGAGGACCCTACAGAAGAAAGTCCACCTCCTGATGCCGTGGCTGCCAAATCCACCAGACAGCTTGCGCCCGGCATCGGTGAGAGCCCTCTCCCGACCCAGAATCTCACCTCTACCCCTGCCCCTGCCCTTCTCCCGCCCACCTCCCGAGATATTATTGCCACCCCTGGGATAGTCTCCTTCCCCTTTCCAACAGATGACTCCCAGGGAATGGCCTTTGTGTTTGCCCGTCCCGACCCACCAGGGGCTGCTGTCCTCCCTCCGCCGCCCCCTATCGCCCCAGCATTCAGGTCAACCCATCAAGAGCCCCGTCGGGGGTCCGCACCCTGTCTGCCCGTCCCGCTGGGCCAGGGGGCTGTACCAAGGGCCCCATCGGGAAGCAACCAGACCATAACCCCAGCCCCCCATGCGCTGCGAGAGGAGTTGCGGGAGTTCCTAGAAGACGTCCGTGGCTCCCGCAACAAAGTCCAGCTTGCCCTCCAGCGATGGGGGGACTTTAATCAAATCCTCCGGGCCGCAAGGGCCCTCATGGGGGAGGGGAAAAGGACCGGGAGACAGGGCGCCGCGGCCTACCAGCGGGTCCGCCACTTCCGTGACTCCTTACTCACCTACGGGGTGGGTCACGGACTGCTACGCGGCCCGCCGGGAGCCACGAGCATCCCTGCCAGCGAGGATCCCCCCAGCCCTCCTCATGGCACCCTTTACCATCGCAACATTGAACACCCGTGGCTGTAAGATGGGTCTCCGCAGGTCCCAGGTGCTCTCCTTCCTTCGAGAGGGGAGGTACTCTGTGGTTTTCCTGCAGGAGACCCATACGGATCCGATCGCCGAAGACAGCTGGCGGCTGGATTGGGGGGACAGGGTCTACTTTAGCCACCTCACAGTTCATACGGGTGGAGTGGCGACCCTGTTCTCCCCCGACCTACGGCCCGAGGTGCTGGGGGTCGCCGAGGCTGTGCCGGGTCGCTTGCTGCACCTCCGGGTCCAAATGGAGGGGCTCGTAGTCAACCTCGTCAACATCTATGCCCCAGCAGCGAGCCCGGAGCGGCTGCAATTCTATCAGCAGGCATCCGCCTTCCTCGGCACCTTGGATCCTCAGGAGTGCCTGGTCCTGGGAGGGGACTTTAACATCACCCTTGAGGAACGGGACCGCTCGGGAACCGAGAAGAGCCAGGCCGCCGTGGCCGTCCTCCAGGAGATAGTCGAACACCACTCCCTGGTGGACGTCTGGCGCGACCACCACCCGGATGACGCTTCCACGTTCACCTTTGTCCGGGTGGAGGCCCATCGGTCGCGCCACTCCCGGTTGGACCGCATTTATTTATCACGCTTTCATCTTACACGAGCCCACTCCTCCAGCATCCGGCCGGCCCCATTTTCTGACCATCACATAGCCACCGTGACAGCCTCCCTCTGCGCGGAGAGGCCGGGGCCGGCCTATTGGCATTTTAACAACAGCTTGCTGGAGGATGCGGGCTTCGTGGCGTCCTTCCGGGAGTTCTGGCTGGCCTGGCGAGGGCAGCGGCGTGCCTTTCCCTCGGCACGGCGGTGGTGGGACGTAGGGAAGGTGCGCGCCCGGCTCTTCTGCCGTGACTACACCCGGGGCACCAGCCGACGGAGGGATGCAGCGATAGAGCAGTTGGAACGGGAGGTCTTAGAGCTGGAGAGGCGTCTGGCCGCCAGCCCCGAGGATCCACCCCTCTGCGGAGCGTGCCGGGAGAAGCGGGAGGAGCTCCGGAGCCTCGAGGACCATCGGGCCCGGGGTGCCTTTGTTCGATCCCGCATCCGTCTCCTTCGGGAGATGGATTGCGGCTCCCGCTTCTTCTATGCCCTGGAAAAAAAGAGGGGGGCTAAGAAACATATCATCTGCCTACTGACTGAGGATGGCACCCCCCTCACGGATCCGGTGGAGATGTGCGAGAGGGCAAGAGCCTTCTATGCAAGCCTTTTCTCCCCGGAGCCAACCGATCCTAACGCTTGCAGAGTGCTGTGGGAGGAGCTCCCGACGGTCAGCGTGGGCGACCGAGACCGGCTAGAGCTGCCTCTCACTCTGGCCGAGTTCTCGGAAGCCCTCCGTCGCATGCCCACCAATAAATCTCCGGGCATGGACGGGCTGACCGTGGAGTTCTACCGCGTGTTCTGGGACGTCCTGGGCCCAGACCTAGTCACCGTCTGGGCCGAGTCTTTGCAGAGCGGGGTCCTCCCTCTTTCGTGCAGGCGAGCCGTGCTGGCCTTATTGCCGAAGAAGGGGGACCTCCGCGATTTACGAAATTGGCGTCCCGTCTCGCTCCTCAGCACGGACCAGAAAATCGTGGCAAAAGCCATCTCCCTGAGGCTAGGGTCCGTGCTGGCGGACGTGGTCCACCCAGACCAGACCTACACCGTCCCGGGCCGCAGTATCTTCGACAACCTATATCTGGTCCGGGACCTATTGGAACTTGGGTGTAGGGATGGTCTGTCGTTCGCCCTCCTGTCCTTAGATCAAGAGAAGGCGTTCGACAGGATGGATCACGGGTATCTCCTGAGCACTCTGCAGGTGTTTGGCTTCGGACCCAGATTTGTGAACTTTCTCCGGGTGCTGTACGCTTCCGCAGAGTGTCTGGTAAGACTCAACTGGACCCTGACCGAACCGGTCAACTTCGGGCGAGGAGTACGGCAGGGGTGCCCCCTCTCAGGCCAGCTCTACGCTCTGGCGATCGAACCCTTCCTCTGTCTCCTCCGAAGGAGGTTGACAGGGTTGGTGCTGAGGGAGCCGGAGCTGCGGCTGGTCCTGTCGGCATACGCTGATGACGTGCTCCTCATGGTCCAGGACCCGGGCGACTTGGTGCGAGTGGAGGCTTGCCAGGCCATCTATTCAGCAGCCTCCTCTGCGCGGGTCAACTGGGTCAAGAGCTCTGGCTTGGTGGTAGGGGACTGGCGGCAGGCGAGCCCCCGCCCACCCGCGCTTCAAGCCATCCGGTGGAGCACGGGTCCGCTGCTTTATCTGGGTGTTTACCTTTCTGCCACGCATCCCTCTCCGCCGGAGAACTGGCAAAATTTAGAGGGCGGGGTGATAGAGCGGCTCCGGAAATGGACAGGACTGCTCCGGTGCCTCTCCCTTCGAGGGAGAGCGTTAGTGCTTAATCAACTAGTCCTGTCCATGCTTTGGTACCGGCTCAACACCCTGGTCCCAGCCCCGGCTTTCCTGACCAACCTGCGGACATCGATTCTGGAGTTCTTTTGGTCAGGACTGCACTGGGTCCCTGCAGGGGTTCTCCATCTACCTGTGGAGGAGGGAGGGCAGGGCCTCAAATGTCTGCTTACTCAGGTCCATGTCTTCCGCCTCCAGACCCTGCAGAGGCTCCTTTATGGTGCAGGTAGTCCGGCGTGGAGAATACTGGCGCACGCCTTCCTGCGCCGCTTCCGAGGGCTCCGATACGACCGGCAGCTCCTTTATCTCCATCCGAGAGGTCTTCCGCGAGACCTCTCCGGGCTGCCGGTCTTCTACCAGGACCTCCTCCGGACCTGGAAACTCTTTACAACGAGCAGGTCCGTGGCGGCCACCGAGGGGGCAGATCTCCTCGCGGAGCCCCTGCTACACAACCCCCAGCTCCGTTTGCAGGTGGCGGAGTCCCGCTCGGTGCGCCAGAGGTTGGTCCTGGCAGAGGTCACAAGAGTCGGAGACCTCCTGGACTATGACCGGGGAGACTGGCTGGATCCCCTAACCTTCGCTCAGCGCATGGGGCTTTCCAGACCTTGTACTCCCCGACGCATACTTCAGGAGGTGAAGGCCGCTTTGCCGCCCGCTGCTCGGGTTTATCTCGACCGGGTCCTGCACGAGGGCACGCCCCGCCCACCCACTACCCCAGGCCCGCCGGACCTTTTAATTGGACCCCTGCCCCGTGGACCCAACCGATCCCTTCACCCCTTCACTAGAAGCCGGCTGCACGAGATGCAGCCGGTCTGTTTTCAAACCGCGCCAAGAAAACATCTCTACACGCTCGTGCTCCACACCCTTCACGCCCGCACCCTCGTGTCCCGCCCCGATACAAAATGGCGGGACCTCCTGCCACCTTTGGAGGGTGAGAAGCCCCGGTGGGCCAGCCTATATTCCATCTTAGTCCCAAAGCCCGCCGGGGATATCAGTTGGCGGCTCCTTCACGGAGCCGTGAGCACGGGCGTGTACTTGGCGCGGTTCACCACAATCCCAGACACTTGCCCCTTTTGCGGCGTGAGGGATACCCTGGCACATGTCTACCTGGAGTGTGCCAGGCTGCAGCCCCTATTCCGGCTCCTCACCAATATCTTATTACGTTTTTGGTTGCACTTCTCCCCTCACCTTCTCATTTACGCACTCCCTATCCGTGGCCCCACAAAGTCACGGGATCTCCTGGTCAACCTCCTCCTGGCCCTAGCTAAAATGGCCATCTACAAAACCAGAGTGAGGAGGTTGGCCGATGGAGTCTCCTGTGACTGTGGGGCCTATTTCCGATCCTCGGTCCGTTCACGTATCCGGGCAGAGTTCCTCTGGGCGGCGTCCTCTGACTCCCTTGACGCCTTTGAGGAGCAGTGGGCTCTGTCCGGGGTTCTCTGCTCGGTGTCCCCGTCCGGTTCCCTTCTTTTGACCCTTTGACCGCACTCCTGTCCCTGTTATTTTATTAGTTGTCCCCTGGAATTTTTTGGCATCTAGATCCTGTGGATCCCCCTTTTAGGCTGGGGGGGATCCTTTAGCAGTGGACGGGCTTCGCCCGCCCATATCCCAGATTCCAATAAGACTGCTATTCCATAGCCATCTGGCCTTGCCACGTCACACTGTTTATCACAGGGCTCTTGCATAGTATATCTGATGTCATAGTCCTACTGAATTTCCAGCTGCCCACAGTCTGCCAGGGGCAAGGCGATCTCATTTTTTAACGTTAAAAACAAGTAGAAAGAAAATAAATTTTGATCCCAACAGGTTTCATAAATGACCCAACTCTCAGTTGCACGAAGCCCAGCATCCATTAGCTTTTGATTATTATACTTCTCCCTTCAGCAAAACAAAAGCACATACTTGCTTTATCCTCAGATATCTGAGGACACTAAATTAGCCACAATTCCCCTCCTAATCTATATCATCCCCACAAGTTTGCACTCACGAAACCTCCTGCTGCTGCATTACCACCACTGCGGCTTCACCAAGGGTGCTAAACTAGACAGAATACAGGAATTCTTGTTGTCTAATCCTGCTCAGAGTAGATCTAGATCTGCAATTTTCAATCTTTTCCATGCTCCACCTTGCTTTTCCATAGTGACACACCCCACTGTAGATCTCCCCTTCCAGGCTTTCCAAGATCTACCTGAATTCTTCTCCCATTTAGCAGTATGGGAATGGCAGAGTGTTCATGACCCACGGACACCTGTTTGCAACCCCCCAGGTTGAGAACACCTGGTATCGATGACACAATTGTTAAAAGCCACATCTACACTAGCTCTAATGGCATTGCAACAGAGGTGAATTACAGGTCCTAAATTTGCCATTGTATTTCCTGTGTCGTCCTACTGACCCTGATCTAGACTGGGCAAATATCTTATCTACTGTGCACTAAGTGTATATGGCTGATTGTAAGCAACTCCTTTCCCAAAGCTTCATTAAGGCATCCATCAATCAAACATGTCTGTGCATCAGTGGAACAAAGCAAAACAGGGTCTAATGGTATGAGAAAAGACCAACCTATCCTACAATTACAATCTAGCCAACTACAACACAATTGTGCCATGACCCAGTTACAACCCCATACAAAACTTTAAGTGTACATGCCCCTAAGCTGCATTTTGTAACCTGAATTCCAGGCTCACAGCCAAGGTCTTAGCCTGGTTACAGAAAGCATCCGAATGCCATTTCACTACAAATGGGGCCTGTGCTGGACCCAGGTCCCCTGACTTGGATGGAATTGGAAGTGGGGTCAAAGGTGAAATAAATAAAATGAGAACAATCCCTTTTAGTTTTGAAAGTGACCAGCTGTCTGTAAAGAAGCAGTGAATTGTCGCAGAGTGCTGGCCAGTTACCACAGCACCTGGAGTGCCAGTCCTGAGCCAGGACCCCCTTATGCGAGGGCCTGAAAAACAAGACAAAAAGATGGCCCTGCCTCAAGGAGTTTCCAGGCTAAGGATCTGACAAAACACAAGAGATGCAGACAGAGGCGGGAGTACAGTGAGATGATATAGTCTCCCTAAGACTGGGAACTTGATTGGAATGAGCAGGAGTTCAGGTGCCAGGATCTCTAGAGCTGTCACGGACTCACCATGTGATGGTGGCAAATCCCATCTCCCTCTCTGTCTCAGTTTCCCCATCTGTAAAATGGTGATAATAATACTCTCCTACCTGCCAGGTGAGTATGTCCCTGGGGCTGGACTAAGCAAACCTAGACCTGCATTTGATTTTTCCTCCCTAAGTGAAGAACGTCGCACTTGTCTTTGTTGAATTTCATCTTGTTGATTTCAGACCAATTCTCCAATTTGTCAAGGTCATTTTTAATTCTAGTCTTGTCCCTCAAAGTGCTGGCAACCCCTCTGAGGTTGGTGTAATAAGCAGATTTTATAAGCATATTTTCCACTCCATTATCCAAGTCATTTACTTTTACTAATGTTGGGGCTTGTCTACACCTGGAGTTATTCCAGTATAGCCACTGCGCATCAAATTCACACCCTACCTTAATTCAAAATTAGGGCTGTCAAGCGATTAAAAAAATTAATCATGATTAATTGCACAATTAATCATGCTGTTAAACAATAATAGAATACCATTTATTTAAATATTTTTGGATGTTTTCTACATTTTCAAATATATTGATTTCAGTTACAACACAGAATACAAAGTGTACAGTGCTCACTTTATATTTATTTTTATTACAAATATTTGCACTGTAAAAACCAAACAAAATAGTATATTTCAATTCCCCCATTACAAGCACTGTAGTGCAATCTCTTTATCATGAAAGTTGAACTTACAAATGCAGAATTATATACAAAAAAAATACATTCAAAAATAAAAAAATGTAAAACTGTAACATCTACAAGCCAACTCAGTCCTACTTCTTGTTCAGCCAATTGCTCAGACAAACAAGTTTGTTTACATGTGCAAAAGATAATGCTGCCCTCTTCTTGTTTACAGTGTCACCTGAAAGTGAGAACAGGCATTCTCATGGCACTGTTGTAGCCAGCATCGCAAGATATTTACATGCCAGATGCGCTAAAGATTCATATTCACTTCATGTTTCAGCCCCCATTCCAGAGGACATGTATCCATGCTGATGACAGGTTCTGCTCGATAATGTCCCAAAGCAGTACATACCGACACATGTTCATTTTCATCATCTTCAGATTCTTAAAGCTTAGATTGAGTGCTATAGCTATCTTTAGAAATCTCCCATTGGTACCTTCTTTGCACTTTGTCAAATCTGCAGTGAAAGTGTTCTTAAAACGAACAACATGTGCTGGGTCATCATCTGAGACTGCTATAATATGAAATATATGGCAGAATGTGTGTAAAACAAAGCATGAGATGTACAATTCTCTCCCAAGGAGTTCAGTTACTAATTTAATTAATGCATTATTTTTTTAATGAGCATCATCAACATGGAAGCATGTCCTCTGGAATGGTGGCTGAAGCATGAAGGGACATATGAATGTTAAGCATATCTGGCATGTAATTAACTTGCAATGCCGGCTACAAAAGTGCCATGCAAATGCCTGTTCTCACTTTCAGGTGACATTGTAAATAGGAAGCAGGCAGCATTATCTCCCATAAATGTAAACAAACTTGTTTCTCTTAGAGTGGCTGAACAAGAAGTAGGACAGAAGTGACTTGTAGGTGCTAAAGTTTTACATTGTTTTGTTTTTGAGTGCAGTTATGTAACAAAAAAATCTACATTTGTAAATTGCACTTTCATGATAAAGAGATTGCACTACAGTACTTGTATGAGGTAAATTGAAAAATACAATTTCTTTTGTTTGTCATTTTTACAGTGCAAATATTTGTAATAAAAGTAGTAATATAAAGTGAGCACTGCACACTTTGTATCCTGTGTTGTAATTGAAATCAATATATTTGAAAATGTAGAAAAAAATCCAAAAATATTTAATACATTTCAATTGGTATTCTACTGTTTAACAGTGCGATTAAAACTACGAATAATCACTATTAATTTTTTGAGTTAATCACATGAGTTAACTGCGATTAATCAACAGCTCTAATTCAAATTAACTTGTAAGTGCAGACAAGCTTAAAAATACACTATCAGCTTTATAGTTATTTTCCTGTCTTAAAACATTTTACCAATTCTGGTCATAAATTTCCTTTAAAACCAATGTAACTGGAAACAATTATTAATTCATTCTATTTATTCATTTGTTCAGTGCATCTGAGGGCACTTTGTGTAGTCCATATTAGAGCTGCTCAAAAAATATCCCTCAACTTGTACAAAATTTTGATGAAAAACAAAAAAAAAAGTTTTCATCTAAATTATCTATGGAACATTTCAATTTTTTTGTCAAAAGTTCAAATACTGAAAAGTTTTGCCCAACCCCTAAAAATTGATAATTTCAGGCATTTGTTTTTTAGACATTCAACATTTTCCATGGAAAGCAGCCACTTTTCACAAAAAAATCATTTAGTCAAAAGACACTTTTCTGTTAAAAAAAATTGATGGAAATTGTTTTGACCAGCTGTACCATCTGCCCATGTATATCTGTGTCACCCTCCAGTGGTTAGAGTTCATATAAATTCTACTTCCGCTGAGAGATTTCTTTAACTAAGGAGGTAGGGGCTTTGGTTTCTGAAGCCTAAGGTCCTGGGTTCTAGCCTTAGTGGTGGTATCTGTGTTTACGTTTTAGATAGATTCATACATTCTAAGGTTACAAGGGACCGCTGTGACTATCTAGTCTACTCTCCCTTATAACAAAGCCCAGAGGATGTCCAGCAATTCCCGCAGTGAGCCCAGCCATTTCTGGTTGAACTAGAATGTATCTTTTAGAAAGAGATGCCCAATCCTGGTTTAAGGACTTGGCATGACAGCAACTCCACCACTTCCCCTGTAACCTGCATCCGATGAAGTGGGTTTTAGCCCACGAAAGCTTATGCCCAAATAAATTGTTAGTCTCTAAGGTGTTATAAGGACTTCTCATTGTTTTTGCTGTTCCAGTGGTTAACAGGTGAACAAGTTGAGGCTTATTTTCAGTTTGAGTTTTTCTAGCTTCAACCTTGAGCCATCGGATTTTGTTCTGGGTCTGTTAGATGAAAACACCCCTTAGTATCAGATCTCTGCTCCCAGAAAGGTTTCTCACAGAATGATCAAGTTGCCTCTTCAGTAAGTCTTGCTTTGCTGTCTGAACCCGCTCCCATTTTTTAAACGTTCTTTTTAAAGTGTGGACACCTGAACTGGACACAGTATTTCCGTCCTAGTCTCCCCAGCGCTGCACAGAGGTAGCCATCTCCCTTCTCCTGCTTATGTGTCCAAGGATTGCATTAGCTCTTTTGGCCACAGCAGTGCACAAGCTCACATTCAGATCAGTCAGCATTTTAATATCCCTGTCACCCAGAACTGCTGCGTTAGAGATAAATGAGTAATTGTGCCCCCAGGTCATGGCTCTAGCCGCATGCTGCGGTTGGAGAAGTGGGCATGGCCCCTCTCTGGGGTCCCTAAATCCAAGCCAAATGTGCACCTTGAGATCATGTTTTAATAATCCCCCGGATTTTCAGCTTCCCCTCCAGTTATCAGTGAGCAGAGGCTGGGGCATTTTGCTACAGAGAGAATCCCAAGAAGGGTGGGAAAGCAATTAAATGATCAGAAGAAACTTAATATGCAGAGGTCAGGAGCGATGGGACCAGAGAAACTGTGTGAAACTATCAGGGTTAGAAGCATAAGTGGTGGCTGGAAATTGAACCAGGAAAAACAGAGGTTAGATATGAGGAAGTCTTACCTAGTAGTGAGGGCAAGTGGTGTCGCAGCCCAGCTACACTATAGCTATGATGTTAACAAGAGCTGGTCATGAACCAGAATTTCCATTCCACAGCAAATGCCAACATCTGGGAAAAATTCCCTTCCAATTCCAAACAAAAAGACAAAATTTCCTGCAAAACAAAAATTCCAAAATGCTTTGCTTTGATAATGTTGTTTTGATTAATTTAATCTTGTATATTATATGAAATATTAAATATAAATTGTGTATTCCTAATATAGATTATGTATAATCTTATAAAAGTCTGAATGTTTTGACTGTCAAAATGAAACATTTCATCTAAAATTTATCAAAATCTGCATGTTCCCGCAAAACATTTAGATTGTGAAAAAGCTGCATTTAAAACTTCCATTGACATTTTTTTAACCAGCTCTAATTTTAGCATCACTCCATGGAAGTTTCATGGGAAGGAAGCGAGAGTACAACAATGTCCTTAACAAGCAAACCGTAGACAGCTAACATAACTCCTAAGGGAGAGTCAGACCACCCAGATCTTTGATTGGCAGCAATGGGTGCTACTGCAGTATGAACTGCACATTGAGTTTTGCCCTTTGACCCACCTGAACCCCCACCCCTTCACAAAATCAGCCAGGGCAGTGTGGGAGAGGAAGGGGGGAATGGTTTATATCAGGGGTCGGCAACCTTTCAGAAGTGATGTGCCAAGTCTTCATTTATTCACTATAATTTAAGGTTTTGCGTGCCAGTTATACATGTTAATGTTTTTAGAAGGTCTCGCTCTATAAGGCTATAATATATAACTAAACTATTGTTGTAGTAAAGTAAATAAGGTTTTTAAAACATTTAAGAAGCTTCATTTAAAATTAAATTAAAATGCAGATCTTATCAGTTTAGTGTGATCCTTGCCCTTGCTTTTCCTTGCTGAGTTTTCCAATGTCTGGCACGTATTTGGATACTTTAAGCTGCACACTGGCTTATGAGTGATCGGTTGTTAACTGGTTCCGAGAGGGACAGAGGACAGATTTCATGTGTGAAAATACCTGTTCACACAGGTATGTGGATCCAAATGCTGAAAGCATTGCAAACACACATTTTCTTCAGACAGTTAAATTTCACTGGCAGGGATGTCCAGCAGGTCAGAATAGAGGCCCCCCATGATCTCTCTCAGTAGCTTCAAGTTCACTCTGCAGATCTCCAAACTTTGATGCCCAAAATTCTTAGCTTTTTAACTGAATGAGCTACATTTTGAAATCTTCAACACCCATCCACTGAAATACAGATAAATCCAAGTCGCTTTCATTGAACTTTTCAGGTTTAATTAGAAAAGAAAACCTTGGGCTAAATCGCTGGAAATCTTGAAATCTGTCAGAAAATTCTGATTCCAGTTCTTGCATGTACGTTCCAATCTCATCAGCACTGACAGTGCAACATGTCGATAGCTCTTTTATGTGTTGGAAGTAGCGGAAAGTCGAAGTTCGACTATCCCAAGAAAAAACTGCTAGTTTTACAACAAATGCCTTCCAGGCTTCATAAAGATCCAGAACCATTTGCCCTGCACCCTGGAGACAGAGGTTGAGTTTAGGTGAGCGGTGATGTCCGTTAGAAACATGAGCTAACACAGCCATTTGTCATCATCCAGTTTGGGGTAGTTTTGTGCTTTTTCCGAAAAAAAGGCCTTGATTGCATCAAAACAGTTTACAAAGCATACCAAAACCTTGCCATGACTTAGCCACTGAATGTTGCTGTGAAGTGGAATGTCGTTATAAGCACTGTCCATCTCTTCTAGCAGTGCTTGAAACTGTCTGCGAGTCAAAGCAGATCGAACAACAAGGAAATTCAAAATTTGCACCACTGTATTCATCACATTATTAAGCTCTGAATTAGAAATTTTAAACACACAGATTTTCTTGATGGATGACACAGTGAAATTTGACTGTCGGGCGGCCAATCTGATCTTCAAGTAGCTTTACAAATCCTTTCTGTTTTCTGACCATGTCAGGAGCACCATCTGTTGTCACACAAGGTATTTTTCTGATGTCAACTCCTTGTTCTTCAAAATGGTCTACAAAACTTTCATAGAATCATAGAATATCAGCATTGGAAGGGACCTCAGGAGGTCATCTACTCCAACCTCCAAACTTTCCACTATATCTTCCCCCTTTGTTGTGCCATGCAGGGGCTTTAGGCAACAAAGTTCCTCTTGGATTCATCGGAAGCACAATATCTTGCAACAACTGCCAAACGTGGAACATAGTTTATATCCACGCTCTCATCAACTGCAACGCTAAACACTGCTGTGTCTTTTAATGCAGTCATCTGCTTTTTGTTAATGTTTTCTGCCATTTCACTTATGCGTCTCTCAACTGTTCTGGCAGAGACAGGCAGTTGTTTTATTCTAGGTAAGATTATATCTTTATTTGGCAAATCATTGAACAAAACCTCTGAACTGCAGAGAAAAACTTCTTTTGTATATTCCCCATCTGTAAACGGCTTTCTGTTTTTTGCAGTGCACTGTGCAATCTTGTAGCTTAATTTTTACCCTTAAGTATTTAAAAACACTGCTTTGCTTCTCATATCCTGCTACTGCCTTTTTGATTGATTCAGTCTTGTCTGCCTCATCAAGAAAGGTTTTCTCGTGCTTCGTTTCAAAATATCGTTGAACACTTGATGTGCGACAAACAACACTTTCACAACAGAAAGCACAAACAGCACGGTCCATCTTTTGAATAAATCCAGATGTGTCTGTCCAAGAAGGATAAAATGAACGGACCTCTAACTTTGCTTTCTTAGGAGCTGACATTTTGCCAAATTTACTCCTCAACTCACAGCGGAAAAAAAAATTGTGACAGACTGCACACACAACCGTCAAACACAGTGCGCTGTTCCACGTGGTGTGGTATAAGCAGCAAATCAGGACTTAAAAATATCCCAGTGGTGCTGGAACAATTTTTAAGGTGGGGGTGCTGAACTGCGCCCCCCTCGCCCCTGTCTGCACCCCTTACTGCCCCAGGCTGGGGCCAGTGGGCCACAGCTGGGGGCAGCTGCAGAGTGCCAGGCAGAGGCCAGGAGCAGAACCCCGGGCTAGTGGCCAGCACCCTAGGCCAGCAGTGGGCTGAGCGGGGCCTGGATGGAACCCCAGCTAGCAGGGGGCCGGTGCCCGGTACCCGAAGCGAGCAGCAGAGTGCCACTGAAAATCAGCTTGCATGCCGCCTTTGACACACATGCCATAGGTTGCTGACCCCTGGTTTATATTCTTCAGAAACTGAGACACTAAAGAAACATTTCTGTAATCAAAATTCCAAAGGGTTCTGGTATTTCATCCATCTTGCTTGTATTTGCTTTCATTTGATACACACACGCTATGCTGAGTGATAGTTGGTATGTATGATGATTACCTTGGAAAGGAGACTGATGCCTGGATTACACAGGCAGAATATTATGGGGAAACAGGGTTTATACAGTGCAATAACTCCCAGCTGAGGAGCATGCCACTGAGGGGCAGTTAAACAGACCATTGCACCAGGAACCTAATTGCTGGGCAGCCCCAATGCGAGTGTGTGATAGGCACCTGACTGTGCAAAACAACCATTAGTGCTATCTTAGAGGTCTCAAGTGGACAAGTGTCTATGTTACAAAGTCATCACCATTAATTAGCCTCTTATTGGCAATCTCAGCTGAGAGGCTAAGGATTGGATGGACAGCAAAGACCAAACTCCCCTGCCAGTGTACATTCCCATTGCGTGAAGTGGATTTTGACCTGGTGGAAAGTGCTGGACAGCTTGCCATGGAGTCTGTAGGCCTCCCCTGATCCACTGAATGAGTGGTGCACAGCGGGTAGAGGCTTCCTTCCACTGTCCTGCCATTGTCTGTAGGGTTGAGAAGATAGCTCAGTCTCGGTTTCCCATTAAGGCCGTGGTCTCTCCAACATGGTATTGAGTGAGTTCTGGGAAGTGGACACATGGCACCAGATTCAGAATCAGCAACTAGTGATGTGTGCTTCAGGTTTTGGGTGCTTAACTGGAGACTTGGGCCTGATTGTTGGAGCTTGAGCACCTGCAGCTCCCTGTGACTTCAGCTAGGGGTCTGGGTGCTCAGCACCTCTGAAATGTGTCCTGAGTTGGGCAGATTTGAAGTGGTCAGATTGGAACAAGCTGGCTCTGAACTTTAACTGATGCCATTCAAGTCAGTTATTAAAGTAGGCGCCAAACAGCCAGCTCAGGGTTCCAACTCTCAGTCGCGACCGATCAATTTAAATTCAAACTGTTGAATGTGTAGGGTTCTGTATTCCATGATCAATGCCCTGAACCATCTGGTAACCCCAAACTCCAGGGATACAGCTGGGGTTCTTTGCCCAGTGCAGCCAGCCTGGGTGCCGAAATAGAGCAAAATTTTCTCTCAGTAACGCCCTGGGCCAATTAAAAATTCTTGCCACTATTTACAGACCATTGGGGTTTGGCATTCACATATCCCTCCATTGGTGCCTCTTCATATTCTGGGCAGAGGCCACAGTGAGCCAGCCAGCCCTGTGGCCATGTGTCTGGAGCCATTTGGGGCCCAATCCAGCTCCCACTGAAGTCAATAGAAAGACTCCAAAAGGGGCTGGATCAGATCCTTTGCAGCACAGCTGCTCTATTGGGGGTAAGATGTTCACTTTCTCCCCTCCCAGTATCTAGTGATGAAACATTGTATGAAAAATTCTCATCTCTGCCACCAGTAGTCTAATTTTCTTTGAAGTAGTGTCCTTGGGTAATCATTTGGGATGCCTTCAGGACTGAATGAGGGTGTGTGAGAAGACAGCCCCCACCTGAAACATCCTCCTGTGACAGGCTGCAGCATGATGTGCACCCACCTCTTTCCCCTCTCAGCCACTTCAGGCTCTCTTCCTTAAACAATGCCCTTCCTGGGGACCAGTTTGTTACCAAACACAATGCAAATAGTCTATAACAAAAGTCCCAAGCCATAGCCCTTATCACCCCCACTGTAGAGAGCCCTGAAAATGCCAGTATTCCAGCAGCAACCCCACAGCTTCTCTGCTGGGAGACCATCCTTGTCAGGGGAGCATCTTACTCCCCGGGTTCTCTGGAGCCATTAGTGGGTGAGCTCCTCTGCTGCTCTTCCTGCCTTCAGCCCTCCCCAGCCTCAGCTTGCTGGCCTGGGGGCACCAGCCAGGAAACTGCTCGTCTGCCTTCAGCCTTCTCCCAGGAACCACAGGAACCAGCTCTGGCAGCTCGCATTTCCTGCCCTTCTTGACTGACTCAGTCTGCCCTGACTCCCCAGGGCTCTCACTCTCCAGAGGGTTGGGAGATGTCATGCGCAGGGCTGGATTTTGAGGCAGGTGACACAGGTGACCACCTGGGGTGCCAGACTTGGGGGCGCTGGGCTCAAGGTGCTGTTTTTGTTATTAGTGACCAAAGGGAAAATAAAATGTTTGAAGTAAAATGTTTCAGATATTCCGTTTGTGGATTCATTTTTCACTAACCTCCTAGAACGTTCTGGGCCTTTGTAGAATCTTGTGGAACCTTCCAGACTTTCTGAGAACTACATTTTCCTTGAACCTCCTAGAACCTTGCGGGTATATTAAGGGCAGGGCGTCGCCAGTCAGTCAGTGAGATATAAGAACAAAATGAAGTGAGAACCCAGCTGTGATACTGGGAACCTTGTTTTATTGTGTAATTGTGAAAGTGTACTTGAGTTTTAAGACTTGAAGAGTGTCAGTAGTGACTAACAAAAGACATATTTAATGAGACACCAGAGATATAGATCAAACCCCTATCTACACAACAATCAGAGGTGAAAGTAAGCCGGTACGGTCCAGTATGGCATTCCGGCAAGAGCAATTTAAGGGGCCCGGGGCTCCCTGCAATGGTCAGAGCCCCAGGCCCTTTAAATCACCTCCCGAGCCCTGCTGCTGGAGCCCTGGGGTAGCAGAGGCAGGGCTCCGTCGGTGATTTAAAGGGCCTGGAGCTCCGCTGCAGTAGCAGCAGCCAGAGCCCTGGGTCCTTTAAATCGCGCCTGACCCCCGGGGCTCCCAGCCATCTCTGCAGCTGGTAGCTCCAGGGGAGATTTAAAGGGCCCAGGGCTCCCAGCCGCTGCTAGCACAGCCTGAGTCCCGGGGCTTTTAAATCTTGATTTAAAGGGGCTGGGTATTTAAAGGACCCACCTCTTCCGGTTGAGGCCCCGCCTCTTCATGTTGAGGCCATGCCCCCGATCAGGACTCCAGCATAGCGGTAAGTCCTTTAAGTTACTTTCACCCCTGACAACAATATAAAAGAAATACTGTTACTTCTTTTGCTATGCTTAACACGTCATGTGTGATGACTTTCTCAGACTGTGGAACATAGACTTTTGCTCTCCCTAATAATGTCTGTTTTCCCCCTGTAGAAAATAGAAGATGCCCCCAAAGAAGCCTTCAGGAGCTCAGAATAGGAAGTGAAAAGCTCAACTGCAAAAGGAGCAAATCTGATGGGAAAATATCTGAAACAGAACCACATAGACTGGGCTTTAGGCAGTAGCGATTGTCCCAGTGCAGAAGAAATTGAGGAGTGAAGTGTAAATGATGAAAGTCCTATTACTAAGGAATTAGCAAATTTACCTGAAGATAAGGAATGGAAATGTGACGAAAGTGATGGAGAATCGTCCTGTTTTCCTGGCAGTGTGAAGGAGAGAGATGATAAAGAAGGATGTGGCTTACATGAAAAGGAGAGTAATAATCAAGAAGAATCAGCCTCGCATGATGACAGAAACAAAAGTGAGAAAAATTGCACACCATAACTCGATACATCAGATCCTGCTCCTAAACTCTGCCCATATTTGATTGTACAATTTTGAATGGGCCAGGCAAAATTGAGGATTTGACATTTCCAGCAAATGAGCAGAATCGACACTTCTCAATGTCACACTGTGAAAGAGTATTCGAGAATGGTAAGAAACTGAATTGGCATTGGCCAGTTTTGTTGAAATCAACTGACAAAGTGTTCTGGTTTTCTTGCAAAATATTTGACATGAATGTCACCTAGAGTAACACTATTTAATACTGGGCCACCAATGTTGGTGAACAGTTCAATTTCTTGAAGTTAGTACATTTCAGTTATTCTTAAAATTAAAACATTTCCATAAGCTTAGAGGAAGCAATTTTTTTATTTACTTATATATGGCATGAATTAATACAAATTTATAGATCCTAGCTTGCAAACTTATTGACTTATATAACAGGGATAAATCATGCATGTAAATCGTGCACCAAAGTCGTGAAATGGGCTACAAATGCAATAAAACAAGGTATTCAAAAGTTTAACAAATGGAGGGGCGGGGAGCACTGAAAACACTCCTCGACTGGGGTGCCATTTGGTCTAGGGCCAGCCTGGGTCACACGTGCACTGTCACGTCTGCCCTTGGCCAAATGGGAGCACCTGCTCTGGCACTGGACCTGCTTCATTTACTGGGGCCAGCCACCCTGTCAGAGGGTGGTAAGGAAGATTTTGGCTTAGTGGGTAAGGCAGATGTAATATTTCTGAATCCAGGTTTTGTTGCCTTGCCTGCCTGTTAAAGACTAGCCAGTGGCCTATTGTGTTGACTCCCCCATGGCTAGGCTCCGGGATGGAAGGGGAATGGTTTCAGCATGTCCACACCTGGGGTTAGAACCCACTTGGAGCACTTCAGCACTCACAGGCTGCAATTGGCCAGGAACTAATTTGGAAACTTTAAAGCAGGAAAGGAAGTGGCTGACATTCCTAATTTCACACAAAGCCGGACACTGGGCATTGTTACATCTGGCCCTGTGCCCGTTTTATCACAGGGCAACGTTGGTGAAATGAACCTGGAATCAACCCAGGGCCATAACCAGGGCAGGGTGAGCAGGCCAGCCCCCTGCAGGTGTGGGGGGCGCAAAGCCATGGGGGCAGAAAAATGGGGCCAGAGGCTATGCATGGTGGGAGTCATGGGGACTCATGTGCCCCCCCCCCCCCCGATTTTTGGTTGTGCTTCCCAACCTGCAGTGAATCGGGGGGTGGAGGTGGCACCTCTGCCCCGAGCCCTGTCATGCAGGCCTGCCTGACCAAGCCCCACCTGGTGTTGCTGACCCGAGCTGCCTGGCATCGCCACTTGCCCCCTGCACGTTCCTCTGCACCCCCTAGGGAGGTGTGCCCCACATTTTGAAAGCCTCTGCGGGGCGGTCACGTGCCCACGTGTTGTCTATGAATAGGGTGGAAAAATGACAGAAAAAAAAGGTAGGGTGTGCAAATATGCTTGCTTGCCCTGGGCACTAAAATGCCACATTATGGCTCTGAATGGCCTAGTCCTGAATTAAACTGTGACATTATCTGATTAAAATATGACCACGCAAACCATTGTTGCTATCACTGTTATATAATTGCAACAAATCTTATACAAAGTATGACATATGGCTGGAAAGGGTTAAGCAGTTTGCAGACTAATTGACCTAGATTCAACCATTAGAGACACCTTGGAAAGATGCAAATGGTAATTATGGCCATTCTATCCTAGATAGGCTACAACTTTGAAGTGCAAACCTGTATTGTTGGAGAATAAGAGGTGATACTAATTGTGTGTGTTTACTTATAGATGCTAGCCATGTAAACAGTCATTTCCTGTCTGTCACTGTAGCTATTGATTCAGAGATCAAAGGGGAATATTAACATTTAGATCAGGGGTCGGCAACCTATGGCACGCGTGCCAAAGTCGGCAGGCCAGCCGATTTTTAATGGCACGCTGCTGCCTGCCGGGTCCCAGCCGCCGGCCCCGCTCAGCTCCCGCTGCTGAACCCAGGCCAGGACCCCAGCAGGCAGCAGCGTGCCATTAAAAATCCTGCCCGTCCCGCCCTGCTCTTCTCCACCCGCCCCCCACCCCCCGCGCGGGGGCAGGGTGAAGAAGCTTGGTCCTGCTGGCTGTTGCTTCTGCTGCAGGGCAGGCAAGCTCCCCCCTCCCCCTCCTCTTCCCCCAGCCGTGCTGGGTTCCTGCCCCTCCTCTCCCTCCCTGCTACCGATCAGCTGATGGCCCTTGCGAGGGAGGGGGAGAAGCAGAGCCAGAGTGCTCTTGCTGCTCTGGGGAGGAGGTGGAGGCGAGGTGGGGAAGGGGCTGTAGGGACAGGGGGTGGAATCAGGGCATATCCCCTCCAGCCCCCTGCCATGAGCCACTCTGGGCAGGGGGCTGGGAGCACCCCCATGACCTTAGCCCATACCCCCAGCCCTCTGCCCTGACCCCTGCACCCCCCTCACACACCCCAGCCCTCTGCTCTGACCCCTGCACCCTCCCCAGCCTCCTGCCCTGACCCCTGCATTCCCCCACACCCCATGCCCTGACTCCTGCACCCCCCTCACACGCCCTCTGCCCTGACTACTGCACCCTCCTCACACACTCCCAGCCCTCTGCCCTGATCTCTGCACCCCCCACGACCCCAACCTTGACTCCAGCACCCCCATACATACCCAGCCCCCCATGCCTTGACTCCTGCACCCTCCTCACACACCCCCAGCCCCCTGCCCTAACTCCTTCACCCCCACACATACCCAGCCCCCCCACACCCCATGCCCTGACTCTTGCACCCCCACATTCTCACCCCTACCGTGAGCACCAAATGGGAGCTCCTGCACCCCCCCCATTCCTATCTGCACCCCTCGCACCACATGGGAGCTGCCCAGGTAAGCGCTCCACACCCAAACCTCCTGCCCCAACCCTGAGCCCCCTCCCTCATTCTAGCTCCTGGCCAGACCCTGCACCCCAACCCCCAGCCTACTCCTTCACCCCCAGCCCTGTACTCAGTGCACTCCCACCCTCAGCTCAGTGCAGAGAGAGAGGAAGAGAACGGGCTAGAACCAGGGAGAAGGTAGGTACCCACTCTGTGTGGGCAGGGCTGGGATCCCAGACCTGCAGCGGACTGAGCAGGGCTGGCAGCCGGGACCCTGGTTGGCAGGAGCCAGTGGACAGAAACCCAGACCAGCAGCGGGCTGAGTGGCAGCGGGCTGAGCCGCTCAGCCCCCTGCCAGTCTGGGGTCCTAGCCACCGGCCCTGCTCAGACCACTGCTGGTCTGGGGTTCTGGCTGCTGGCCTCTTGCCAACCAGGGTCCCAGCTGCAGGCCCCACTCAGCCTGCTGCCAGCCTAGGTGAACAGAACCCCAGGTTGGCAGCTGGCTCAGTAGGCCGGCAGCGTAAGGTCAGCATTTTAATTTAATTTTAAATGAAGCTTCTTAAACATTTTGAAAACCTTGTTTACTTTACATACGACAATAGTTTAGTTATATAATGTATAGATTTATAGAAAGAGACCTTCTAAAAAACATTAAAATCTATTACTGGAATGCGAAACCTTAAATTAGAGTGAATAAATGAAGACTTGACACACCACTTCTGAAGGGTTGCCGACCCCTGATTTAGATGAATCTTGGGTGAAATAATGTCATTGTCTATATGTCTCTTTGAAGTTTGTGATAGACTGCCTAATGGATAAATTGCCGTATGTTAATTTGTGTAACTAATTACTGGTGGTGCTTAGGAAATAGGTCTCCATAATTGCCTATTGTTCCCTGACAGACAGACCTGTCAAAGAAGGCCTGAAACTGTATAAAGATGTTTGGGTCTGTCAGGGTTCCCTCTCAACTCTGAACTCAAGGGTACAGGTGTGGGGACCCGCATAAAAACCCCCCTAAGCTTATTTTTACCAGCTCTGGTTAAACACTTTCCAAAGGCACAAAGTTCGCCTTGTCCTGGAACAGTATGTTGCCACCACCAAGTGATTTAACAAACAATCAGGGAAAGGACCACTTGGAGTTCCTATTTCCCCAAAATTTTCCCCCAAGCCCATACACCCCCTTTCCTGGGGAGGCTTGAGAATAAACAAGATGAGCACAAACCAGCCTTGGATTTTTAAGACCCAAAAAACCCAATCAGATTCTTAAAAAACAGAACTTTATTAGAAGAACAAAAAAAGATAAGAGAATAACTCTGTAAGATCAGAATGGAAGATAATCTTACAGGCAGTCAGATTCAAAACACAGAGTATCCTTCTAGGCAAAACCTTAAGTTACAAAAAGACACAAAAACATGAATACACATTTCCTCCAGCACAGCAAATTTCACAAGCCAAAACAAAGAAAACCTAACGCATTTTCTAACTAGATTACTTACTAACTTCACAGGAGTTGGAGGGCTTGCAACCTTGATTTGTTCCCGGCAAAGGTATCACACAGACAGACAAAAGCCTCTTCTCCCCTCCAGATTTGAAAGTATCTTGTCCCCTCATTGGTCATTTTGGGTCAGGTGCCAGCGAGGTTAACCTAGCTTCTTAACCCTTTACAGGTGAAAGGGCTTTTCCTCTGGCCAGGAGGGATTTTAAAGATGTTTACCCTTCCCTTTATATTTATGACATCCCCCATGCCAGGGGCTCTGTGCACCTCCATGTTCCCCTCCTACCATATCAGGATCCCTCATCTGCCTCCCAAACCAATGGTTCTATGTGCACCCCCATTCCCACCTCACACATGCCCTCCATTCCCTTCCATGGCAGGGGCTTTGTGTGACCCCAGTCCCCCCAAGTCCGTGTTCCCCACCTTGTCCTCTCCCTACATCCAGTGGACATAGTGTACTTAGATTTCCAGAAAGCCTTTCACGAGGTCCCTCACCAAAGGCTCTTACGTAATTTAAGTTGTCATGGGATAAGAGGGAAGATCCTTTCATGGATTGAGAACTGGTTAAAAGACAGGGAACAAAGGGTAGGAATAAATGGTCAATTTTCAGAATGGAGAGTGGTAACTAGTGGTGTTCCCCAAGGGTCAGTCCTCAGACCAATCCTATTCAACTTATTCATAAATGATCTGGAGAAAGGGGTAAACAGGTGGCAAAGTTTGCAGACGATACTTAACTGCTCAAGATAGATAAGAGCAAAGCAGACTGTGAAGAATTTCAAAAAGATCTCACAAAACTAAGTGATTGGGCAACAAAATGGCAAATGAAATTTAATGTGGATAAATGTAAAGTAATGCACATTGAAAAAATAACCCCAACTATACATACAATATGATGGGGCTAATTTAGTTACAACTAATCAGGAGAAAGATCTTGGAGTCATTGTGGATAATTCTCTGAAGATGTCCATGCAGTGTGCAGCGGCAGTCAAAAAAGCAAATGGGATGTTAGGAATCATTAAAAAAGGTATAGAGAATAAAATGGAGAATATCGTATTGCCCTTATATAAATCCATGGTACGCCCACATCTTGAGTACCATGTACAGATGTGGTTCCCTCATCTCAAAAAAATATACTGGCATTAGAAAAGGTTCAGAGAAGGGAAACTAAAATGATTAGGAGTTTGGAACAGGTCCATATGAGGAGAGATTAAGAGGCTAGGACTTTTCAGCTTGGAAAAGAGGAGACTAAGGGGGGATGTGATAGAGGTCTATAAAATCATGAGTGGTGTGGAGAAAGTGAATAAGAAAAAGTTATTTACTTGTTCCCATAATATAAGAACAAGGGGCCACCAAATGAAATTAATGTGTAGCAGGTTTAAAACAAATAAAAGGAAGTTCTTCTTCACACAAAAAGAAAAGCAGTACTTGTGGCACCTTAGAGACTAACAAATTTATTAGAGCATACACAGCGCACCGTCAACCTGTGGAACTCTTGCCTGACGGGGTTGTGAAGGCTAGGACTACAACAGGGTTTAAAAGAGAACTGGGTAAATTCATGGAGGTTAAGTCCATTAATGGCTATTAGCCACGATGTGTAAGGAATGGTGTCCCCAGCCTCTGTTTGTCAGAGGGTGGAGATGGATGGCAGGGGAGAGATCACTAGATCATTACCTGTTTGGTTCACTCCTTCTGGGGCATCTGGCATTGGCCACTGTCGGGAGACAGGATATTGGGCTGGATGGATCTTTGGTCTGACCCAGTATAGCCATTCTTATGTTCTATGTTCTTAAGCTTGAGAGAATCTATCAGTGTTCTTTTGAACCCTTCATCACTTCTGAATTCCTCCAGAATATTTTTAGTTTGCTGCAGTTTTTGAATAGCAGAATGTATGTTCAAGTTCTTTTCCTGAAGCTGCTTACTAGTGAAGTTAATCTTAAAAAGGATATTATACGACAAAATGAGTGAAGTCACAAATTTGAACTTGGAAAGGCCATTTGCAAGAGCTTCTGCATCTCAACGTGCTGTATTGCCAGATGATCCAGTAAAGGTAGTGTCATCAGAAATTTCAATTAGGGTATCATAAATGTTTCCAAGTTCATAGCAAAGAGGCTTCAAAGCATCAATTTGACTCTCCCATCTTGTCTGACTAAGTGGTTTCACAGTTAGAGAATTCACATAGCGAGTCAGAATTTCCCAGTGGCGTGTTGATCCTGAGAAAAAAGAAAAGGAGTACTTGTGGCACCTTAGAGACTAACAAATTTATTTGAGCATAAGCTTTCGTGAGCTACAGCTCACTTCATCGGATGCATGCAGTGGAAAATACAGTGGGGAGATTTATATACACACACAGAGAACTTGAAACAATGGGTTTTATCATACACACTGTAAGGAGAGTGATCACTTAAGATGAGCCATCACTGGCAGCGTGGGGGGGGAAAGGAGGAAAACCTTTCATGGTGACAAGTAAGGTAGGTCATTTCCAGCAGTTAACAAGAACATCTGAGGAACAGTGGGGGGTGGGGTGGGGGGGAGAAATAACATGGGGAAATAGTTTTACTTTGTGTAATGACTCATCCATTCCCAGTCTCTATTCAAGCCTAAGTTAATTGTATCCAGGTTGAAAATTAATTCCAATTCAGCAGTCTCTCGTTGGAGTCTGTTTTTGAAGTTTTTTTATTGAAGGATAGCCACTCTTAGGTCTTTAATCGAGTGACCAGAGAGATTGAAGTGTTCTCCGACTGGTTTTTGAATGTTATCATTCTTGATGTCTGATTTGTGTCCATTTATTCTTTTACGTAGAGACTGTCCAGTTTGACCAATGTACATGGCAGAGGGGCATTGCTGGCACATGATGGCATATATCACATTGGTAGATGCGCAGGTGAACGAGCCTCTGATAGCGTGGCTGATGTGATAGGCCCTATGATGGTGTCCCCTGAATAGATATGTGGACAGAGTTGGCAACGGGCTTTGTTGCAAGGATAGGTTCCTGGGTTAGTGGTTCTGTTGTGTGGTGTGTGGTTGCTGGTGAGTATTTGCTTCAGGTTGGGGGGCTGTCTGTAAGCAAGGACTGGCCTGTCTCCCAAGATCTGTGAGAGTGATGGGTCGTCCTTCAGGATAGGTTGTAGATCCTTGATGATGCATTGGAGAGGTTTTAGTTGGGGGCTGAAGGTGATGGCTAGTGGCGTTCTGTTATTTTCTTTGTTGGGCCTGTCCTGTAGTAGGTGACTTCTGGGTACTCTTCTGGCTCTGTCAATCTGTTTCTTCACTTCAGCAGGTGGGTATTGTAGTTGTAGGAATGCATGATAAAGATCTTGTAGGTGTTTGTCTCTGTCTGAGGGGTTGGAGCAAATGCGGTTATATCGTAGAGCTTGGCTGTAGACAATGGATCGTGTGGTATGATCTGGATGAAAGCTAGAGGCATGTAGGTAGGAATAGCGGTCAGTAGGTTTCTGGTATAGGGTGGTGTTTATGTGACCATCGCGTATTAGCACCATAGTGTCCAGGAAGTGGATCTCTTGTGAGGACTGGTCCAGGCTGAGGTTGATGGCGGGAAGGAAATTGTTGAAATCATGGTGGAATTCCTCAAGAGCTTCTTTTCCATGGGTCCAGATGATGAAGATGTCATCAATGTAGTGCAAGTAGAGTAGGGGCATTAGGGGACGAGAGCTGAGGAAGTGTTGTTCTAAGTCAGCCATAAAAATGTTGGCACATTGTGGGGCCATGCGGGTACCCATCGCAGTGCCGCTGATTTGAAGATATACATTGTCCCCAAATGTGAAATAGTTATGGGTGAGGACAAAGTCACAAAGTTCAGCCACCAGGTTAGCTGTGACATTATTGGGGATACTGTTCCTGACGGCTTGTGGTCCATCTTTGTGTGGAATGTGGGTGTAGAGGCTTCTACAACCATAGTGGCTAGGATGGTGTTTTTAGGAAGATCACCAATGGATTGTAGTTTCCTCAGGAAGTCAGTGGTGTCTCGAAGATAGCTGGGAGAGCTGGTAACGAAGGGCCTGAGGAGGGAGTCTACATAGCCAGACAATCCTGCTGTCAGGGTGCCAATGCCTGAGATGATGAGGCGTCCAGGATTTCCAGGTTTATGGATCTTGGGTAGCAGATAGAATACCCCAGGTCGGGGTTCTAGGGGTGTGTCTGTGTGGATTTGTTCTTTTGCTTTTTCAGGGAGTTTCTTGAGCAAATGCTGTAGTTTCTTTTGGTAACTCTCAATGGGATCAGAGGGTAATGGCTTGTAGAAAGTGGTGTTGGAGAGCTGCCTAGTAGCCTCTTGTTCATATTCCGACCTATTCATGATGACGACAGCACCTCCTTTGTCAGCCTTTTTGATTATGATGATTACGATGCCATCATGTGCCAGCAATGCCCCTCTGCCATGTACATTGGTCAAACTGGACAGTCTCTACGTAAAAGAATGAATGGACACAAATCAGACGTCAAGAATGATAACATTCAAAAACCAGTTGGAGAACACTTCAATCTCTCCGGTCACTCGATTACAGACCTGAGGGTGGCTATCCTTCAATAAAAAAACTTCAAAAACAGACTCCAACGAGAGACTGATGAATTGGAATTAATTTTCAACCTGGATACAATTAACTTAGGCTTGAATAGAGACTGGGAATGGATGAGTCATTACACAAAGTAAAACTATTTCCCCATGTTATTTCTCCCCCCCACCCCACCCCCCACTGTTCCTCAGATGTTCTTGTTAACTGCTGGAAATGGCCTACCTTGCTTGTCACCATGAAAGGTTTTCCTCCTTTCCCCTGCCTGCTGCCGGTGATGGCTCATCTTAAGTGATCACTCTCCTTACAGTGTATATGATAAAACCCATTGTTTCAAGTTCTCTGTGTGTGTATATAAATCTCCCCACTGTATTTTCCACTGCATGCATCCGATGAAGTGAGCTGTAGCTCACGAAAGCTTATGCTCAAATAAATTTGTTAGTCTCTAAGGTGCCACAAGTACTCCTTTCCTTTTTGCGAATACAGACTAACACGGCTGCTACTCTTGATCCTGAGAAAAACACATAAACACATTGCACCAAGCCAAAGAAACTGCATGCCTCCAAACAGCATCTAGCAGCATCATTGACAACCAAATTCAGAGAATGCGCACTGCAAGGAACGAAAAAGGCCCTAGGATTGATTTCCATCATTCTCCTTTGCACACCATTGTCTTTATCCTTCACATTACTCCCATTGTCAGAGCCTAGGCCAAGTAATGACATTGTTTCAAGTTCTTGTAGAATAGTTTCAGTCATAAATTCTCCAGTCATCTCCTTCAGTGGTACAAAACCCAAAAAATTTTCCTTTATGAGCGCTTCAGCATTATCTTCATCTGCAAACTTTTCCATATCCACTAAACAAATGATCATTGTCATTTGTTCAACACGACTCACATTTGGTGTACAGCCCAGTGTTATTGAAAAGTATTTTGCAGGATAGGCAGCTTCTACAATTTTCTTTTTAATGGCATTTGTTAGGATTTTAATCAGGTCATTCTGCTTGTTTCTTCCTAATTATAATAACAGGTTTCAGAGTAGCAGCCGTGTTAGTCTGTATTCGCAAAAAAGAAAAGGAGTACTTGCGGCACCTTAGAGACTAACAAATTTATTTGAGCATAAGCTCACTCAGATGAATTAAGCTGTAGCTCACGAAAGCTTATGCTCAAATAAATTTGTTAGTCTCTAAGGTGCCACAAATACTCCTTTTCTTTCTTCCTAAGTAATGAACCTGTATTTCATGATCAGTTATCTTACGTAGCTGCTCCTTCATGACTGGATCGAACAAAGTGAGGTATTCAACAAATTTTAAAAAGTTTCCATTATCTGGAGTGTATCATTTTTCATTTCTACCATGGCTGCGGAATTCTAAATTTTGCCCACTGAGAACTCTCATTAAAGTAATCAGACGCTCTAATGTTTGTTGCCAATATTTTTCTTTTTCCTTGATCACACGTACATTTTCTTCATCAATAGTTTTTCCTTTTTTCAATCATAATTCAAGTTCTTTCCAATTTTGAAAACATTCCAAATGTTCTGTACTTCTTTCATGTGAAGAGAGAATTGAAGATATGTTTTTCCAGTCCTTCAAACCATTTTCAGTAAGTGATGTACCAATTCCTTGATTTCTAAACAACTTGCAGCAAAAGCAAAACACAGAGTCCTTTGACACTGAATATTGTAACCAGTTTTGATGAACTTCTTCCCCATTACTGAGTTTCCTCTTGTAATGCTGAGCAGAGAATTTTCTTTTATTTCCATCCTTAGGGAAGGGAAATTCATGAACTTGTCGGGTCCATGTTCCATGAGAATGTGCCGCACACTGTCATCACATCTGGGCCATGAAGCTGGGTCCCCATCCTGTAACTTGTTTGTAACTTCCTCATCCTTTCTTCCTTCTACTTCATTTACTTCAATTTATGCATGTGTCTCTGAAGGTGAATAATTTTTCTCCACTTCCATATCAGTCTGATGCTGTGAGCTGCCTTCAGCTAGAAGTAAATTTCCATCATCTTGATGTTCCAAACTGCTTCCATGTGGATGTGAGCTAACCTCCTCTCCAAATAAAATTCCTTCATCTGGATGCTGTGAACTGCTTCCATCTTTATTTGGATTAAGGACAAGCTATTTCAGGAAGGATCCCTGTTGTTTTGCTTGGTCCTTTTCCTTCTCAGCCTTTCATTTATGATACTCAGCTCCCAAGAGGTTTCTTTTTCCTCTTTCTGCCATGGGGCATTTGAATATTGTTAAGTACTGTGCTCCCGACGTGTTTGGTGATTGGTGATTTATACCACATTGCAGCCATCCCAACACGTCTTTTCACTTCCTAAAGGTTCAATGATTAGTAACATACACTCACTTACCTATTAAAACAGTTAGTTACAGCATTTACATGGAAACAAAATGACCTTTTTCGACGTTATAACCCGACAACAGTTGTTTGGAAAGTATTCCCTTCTTCATAGTTACCCGCTTGGAGTGTGACATCATCAGTCTATTAAGCATTAATGCTGTTACTTTTCTTTTATGGACCTTATTTATTATATGTGAACCAGTTATAACAAAAAAGAGTTCATAATTATACAGCCCGATAATAATGCTAAGGTTTAATAACGCTTAAAGATGCTCACATTTTGGATTTATAATGCTGAAAGACATTATTCTTTATTCTTTGGCACCAATTTTCCACAGTATTCACTTGATTCTTAACCATCTATCTGTGACGTCTGTTAAAATGACCATTTGACATGTATCTACTCACGCTATCTCTGTTCTACATGAATTTCCGGCTATGTGACCTTGATGTATATTCGAGTTAGGTGTCACTAGCATTGCAGCTCTTGACACTGGCGGATGTGTTTCATTGTGGCTTAGTTATTGCGTATCAAAATTGCAGAGTGGGTCATCTATTTGCTATGTCGCAAATTGAAAAAAAAATCGCTAAAATATTATTTATTTTTGCAGTAAATAAAAGATTTGACATATTTAATAAATTTTCAGAAATGTAGAGAAATGAATTATAATTCATATTGCCTCTGTACATGCACGGGAATTGAAATAATGACAACTTCATTATTTTATTTGTATTTTTTTCATCTTTTTCATTTTTTTTTCATTTTTCTTTTTCATTTGATTTTTTCCCTCGAATTTGGTGCCCCATTTAACTTTGGCACCCTAGGTGACCCTCTAGTTCGCTTATATGGACAGGCCATCCCTACCTGTTTCCATTTTCCAATTTCCTCCAAATCAATAGGGCTCTGCCCATGAATGGCTGGAACATCCCTGACATTTTGCAGTGTTGAAAAGTTACCACGTTACATGCAGACAGACCAACACCGAAATGCTGCTGAGTTGGGAGTACGGCCTGCTGCAGCTCAGCCAGTAAGGCCAGGGAAATGGCAGCTTTGGGCACCTGCAACCATGCAATTGCAGGGGCCCCACTGAGTTGGTGACTCAGTTACTCATCCCTGGGGGCAAACACAGTTGTGGAGCTGGAACACACCCTACCTGGGTGGAAGATACCACCCTCCATGCGGTGCACACCTGGTGTGTGCAAGGCACAGCTACGGGCCCTGGAATTGAGCTGTGCAGGGTGCCTCTGGGGACAGATGCCACCGTTGCTATGTGCTCCCAGCATTCCTGGAGCCACACACTATTGAGCAGAATGCCAGTGTGGACACAGGACTTGCTATTTTGCAGTGTGGCTGCTCTTCTTCATGAGAGACTAACCCCAGAGGAAGCACTTCGAGGCTGGATTATGCAAGTGCGTGCTGGAGCGTGGATGCAGCCTGTAGCTTCCTGTTTGGGTCCTGCAGCCATAGAAGAACACCAGGAACTGAATGACCTGAAAACCCCCGTCTGCTCCTTCCCCTCCACACGTTCTCTGCTCAAAAAACAAAGCATAGCCTCAGCCTGCCTACTCCAATCCTGCCGCAGAACTAGAGGCCACAAAACTCTAAGAATCCACCATTTACATCAAGTCAGGAAAACTAGCATCTCTAGCAGAGTGACAAAAATGCTATGAAGAGTCAAATTCAGACAGCAAACTTCTCGTGCAGACACTAGAAAGCAGGAGCATCTGCCCAGTCTGCAGATTTATGGTAGGAATCCCCAAAAGCTGCATTAATGAGAATGTGGGTTTGTTTGCTCTGCTCTCTAGTAGTAACTGGCCCTAGTTCTTGCACTTCCAGGAGTACATAAAAGGGGGAGAGGTGCTCAGATATTACAGTAATGGAGACCATAAAAATACAATAGGCAGATACAGAATTGTTTCCCCATTCTGCCGAAAGATCCCAGTAAAATAAAACTACTTCTGGTCATTGCCACTTTACATCAGAGACCACAAGCACAACTCCACCTCCCTGTTCCTCTCTAAAGGAATCCTTCAGATCAGTAAAAAGAAAAGGAGTACTTATGGCACCTTAGAGACTAACAAATTTATTTGAGCATAAGCTTTCATGAGCTACAGCTCACTTCACGAAAGCTTATGCTCAAATAAATTTGTTAGTCTCTAAGGTGCCACAAGTACTCCTTTTCTTTTTGGGAATACAGACTAACACAGCTGCTACTCTTCAGATCAGTGATTTACTAGCTGGAAAGAATTCTGTCACTCAGTGAGATCCACGCTGTTTATTGTCTATAATTAAGGCATATCGACCTTGGTGGCAGGTCCCTTTATTGCAAATCTAACAGACCTTTTGCTATCCTTAGGTGCATAAGCAGGGGAATAGCAAGTAGGCTACTGTATACAGCGTTAGTGAGGCCATTATTGGAGACTCTGTCTAGTTCTGGGGTCCAGGCTTTAAAAAAGAATGTTGACAAGTTGGAAAGGTTTCAGAAAAGAGTGACAAGGATGATCTGAGGTTAGGAAAGCTGCCTTACAGTGAGAGATTAAAAATGCTCAGTCTATTTAGCTTAGCCAAGAGAAGGTTAAGAGGTGACTTGATCACGGTCTATAAATCCCTACTTGGGAAAGAGATTTCTGAGTGTAGACAGCTTTTTAATCTAGCAGCCAAAGGCTCAGAGCGATCCAACGGCTGGAGGCTGAGGCTGAACAAATTAAAAGTAGAAATAAGGTACAGATTTTTTTGTTTATAGTGAGGGTAATTAACCATTGACACATTTTACCTCATAGACTCACTGACTTCAAAGCCAGAAGGGGCCATCATGATCATCTTGTCTGACCTCTTGCACATTGCAGGGCCCAGAACTTCACCCACCCAAACTCTGGCTGAGTTACTGAAGTCCTCAAATCAGGATTTCAAGACTTCAAGTTACAGAGAATCCACCATTTACTCCAGTTTAAACCAACAAGTGACCCGTACCCCACGATGCAGAGGAAGGTGAACCCCCTGCCCCAGGATCTCTGCCAATCTGGCCTGATGGAAAATTCCTTCCAGACCCCAAATATGATGATCAGTTAGACCTTGAGCATGTGGGCAAGACTTACCAGCCAGACACCTGGGAAAGAATTCTCTGTAAAAACTCAGAATTCTCTCCATCTAGTGTCCTGTCTCTGGCTGTTGGGATATTTGCTAACAGCAGTTCAGATGGGCCATATGCCATTGTAGAGTCAACCTCTTCATACCATACCCTCTGTAAACTTATCAAGCTCAGTCTTGAAGCCAGTTAGGTTTTTTGCCCCCACTGCTCCCCTTGGAAGGAGGTTCCAGAACTTCACTCCTCTGATGGTTAGAAACCTTCGTCTAATTTCAAGCCTAAATGTGTTGAGGGCCAGTTTATATCCATTTGTTCTTGTGCCAACACTGGCCCTTAATTTAAATAACTCCTCTCCCTCCCTGTTTTTTATCCCTCTGATGTATTTATAGACAGCAATCATGGTCCTGCTTTGAGCAGGGGGTTGGATTAGACGACCTTCTGAGGTCTCTTCCAACCCTAATCGTCTATGATTCCATATATCAGCCTTCATTTTATTAGATCAAGCAAGCCTCCTTTAGTTTCCTCTCATAAGGCAGGTTCTCCATTCCTCTGATTAGCCTAGTAGCCTTTCTCTGGACCTGTCCCAGTTTGAATTCATCTTTCTTAAACATGGGAGACAAGAATTTCACACAGTATTCCAGATGAGGTCTCACCAGTGCCTTCTACAATGGTCATAATGCTTCCCCATCTCTAAGGGAAATACTGCACCTAAAAGCATCCTAGGATTGCATTAGCCTTTTTCGCAGCTGCATCACATGGGCAAAAGTGGCAAAGAGTCCTGTGGCACCTTATAGACTAACAGACGTATTGGAGCACAAGCTTTTGTGGGTGAATACCCACTTCGTTGGATGCATGTAGCGGAAATTTCCAGAGGCAGGTATAAATAATAAATAAATTTAAAAAAATGCCCACTACATTGCTGCTTTTACAGATCCAGACTAACATGGCTACCCCCTTGATGCTTGATCACATTGGCAGTTTATAGTCATCCCGCAATTGACCAGTACACTCAGGTCTTTCTCCTCCTCTGCTGCTTCCAACTGCTAAATTCCCAGCTTGTAGTAAAAACTCATTGTTAGTCCCTAAATGCAAGACCTTGCACTTTGCACAATTAAATTTCATCCCATTTCTATTACTCCAGTTTTCAAGATCATCCAGATCTTCTTGTATGGTATTGCAGTCCTTCTTTGTACTGGCAATCCGTCCCAAATTTGTGTCATCCACAGATTTTATTAGCACACTGCCACTTTTGGTGCCATGGTCATTAATCAGAGAATCAAAGGAATGGAAGAGACCTCGAGAGGTCATCTAGTCCAGTCCTCTGCACTCATGGTAGGACACAGTATTATCTAGATGAAAATTTTAAATTAGATTGGACCCAAAACTGATCCTTCAGGAACTCCACTAGTAACCTCCCACCGGCCTGACAGTTCACCTTTTAATATGTAGTGTCCCGTGTAACCATGGGATGTAGTTGATTCCCCATCACTTGAAGTCTTTAAATCAAGACCAGATGTCTTTCTAAAAGATCTGTTTTAGCTCAGCTAGATATTCTGAGCTTGAGGCAGGAATTGCTCGGGGAAGGTCTCTGGCCTGTGCTGAGCGAGAAGCCAGACTAGATGATCATCATGGTCCATTCTGGTCTTATGTAAAACTCCAGCAGAGACTCTGGCCAATCGATAGCGCTGTAACTATAGCAACCATTCAAGAGGACTCATCTGTCTTGGTTCCACTCCAGGCTTATCCTTGCATTCCTCTTCCAAATGCTCCCCCACCCCTTGGGACAGTGAACACTCCCTCAATGGAACCAGGCACAACATTTAATTGAGCAGAAGGTTCCATTTGTTCTGAATTCTGGAGTGGCTACAATGTAGGAATCGATTTATCCAGTTGGTTACACTTCTGGGTGCTGCTCCTAAAGGGTGTTGTAAAAAAGAACCAGCAAAATTCTGTTTTATTTGACTCTATAAGTAGGGGTGCCCATTATGCCCTATGCTGTGACACCATTAGTCAATACTGCATTGCAGGTACGGACTATGTGACCTTCTCTTCCCTCTTTGCTGTGATACCCTCACCTACTGTAAGGCTCCAGTCCAGCATGTCCATTACCCACCACCCTTGAACTGATGACAACCCCACCTGTGGCTGAAGGTAAACTGGAATCTAACTCGGATTTATTCCCCTTGGACTCAACAGCGATTTCACACCCAGATAACTTTACAGCCATTGGGTCCAATTCTCTTTTCCACTAAAGGGGATGGAACTGCCCTGTAGAACTGCCCTGGTGTAAATGGTTTCTCTGGCTGGAAGAGAGCTATTAAAATGGTTCTGTTTTGGCCCCCCAATCCAGATTCTTGGACAGGATGTGGCCCAGGGATGAAGGGGGCATGGGCATAGCACACGGGAATGCAGCTACCCTTGCTTGGTGAATGACTCATAAGGAACCATTGCAGACAGAACATTGATTAAGGCACCTTTGAGGTCACTCTAAAGGCATGGCTAAACTTGCAGATGTAGAGTGCTTTAAGTTAAACCCATCTTCGGAGAGTGCAGTAGGGAAAGCACTGCAGTCTATCCACACGGACAGCTGCAAGCGCCCTGGTGTAGCCACATTTGCGCACTTGCAGCGGCATTGGGAGTGGTGCATTATTGGCAGCTATCCCACAGAGCACCTCTTCCCATTCTGGCGCTGTGGCTTGTGGGATAGGGGCGGGAGGTGCAGGGAATTCTAGGTCCTGTCCCAACTCCCCATGATGCATCGGTTCGTATCCCAGCAGTCCCTGTGCTTCTGTCCACATTTGGCGCCATCTTTCAACATTTTTCGCTCTGCAGGAATGGAGCCCGAACTGCTGAGGAGTATGCTGACGAGTCTCGCCAGCACATCACGTTTGTCAGTCGAGTTATTCCTTATGATCCAAAGTGACAGTGAGGGCTCTGCCGATGATATCGACTCGAGTAACACATATGACACGAGTTTGCTTGTGGCATTCACAGACATGCTCACCACCGTGGAACTCCGGTTTTGGGCTCGGGAAACAAGCACTGAGTGGTGGGATCACATTGTCATACAAGTCTGGGATGACGAGCAGTGGCTGCAGAACTTTCGGATGAGAAAAGCCACTTTCATGGGACTGTGTGCTGAGCTCGCCCCCACCCTGCGGTGCAAGGACACGATATTCAGAGCTGCCCCGATGGTGGAGAAGCCGGTGGCTATTGCAATCTGGAAGCTGGCAACTCCAGACAGCTACCAATTGATCGCTAACCAGTTTGGAGTGGGAAAGTCAACCGTGGGAATCATTTTGATGCAAGTTTGCGGGGCCATTAATCGCATCCTGATCAGAAGAACCGTGACTCTGGGTAACATGCATGACACTGTGGATGGCTTTGCACAAATAGGTTTACCTAACTGTGGAGGGGCAATAGATGGGACGCATATTCCAATTCTGGCACCAGCCCATCTAGCTTCCAAGTACGTTAATCTAAAGAGATATTTCTCTATAGTTCTCCAGGTACTTGTGGGTCACCGTGGGTGTTTCATTGACATTAATGCAGGCTGGCCTGGAAAGGTGCATGAGACACTCATCTTTTGGAACACTGGCCTGTTCAGGAAGCTGCAAGCCGGGACTTTTTTCCCCAGACAGAAAATCACCGTAGGGGAAGTCGAAATGCTCATTGTGATCCTTGGAGACCCCTCTTACCCTTTAACGCCGTGTCTCATGAAACCCTATACAGGGAGCCTTGACAGCAGCAAGGAGAGCAGTTCAACAACAGGCTGAGCCAGTGCAGAATGACTGTGGAGTGTGCTTTTGGCCGTTTAAAGGGCCGCTGCTGCTCTCTGTATGGGAAGCTGGACCTGGCCGATGACAGCATCCCTGCGGTTATATCCGCGTGCTATACCCTCTATAACATTTGTGAAGGGTAGGGTGAACGGTTCACTCAGGCATGGAACTTGGAGGTTCAACACCTGGAGGCTGAATTTGAACAGCTAGAGAACAGGGCTATTAGAGGGGCCCACCACTGGGCTGCAAGGATTGGGCATGCCTTGAGGGAGCAATTTGAGGCTGAAAGCTACCAGTAATGTCTGGTGCCCTGCATGGGAGTGAAGTGCAGCAGTTCCAATGTTAGTAGGAATCTGTGTTTGCTACGTCGACTTGCAGTGCCTGTTTTTTTCCTGGGCTAAGGTATCTTTTACTTTATGCAATAATAAAGAATGTTTTCAAAGCCAAAAAATCCACGTATTGAAAATAAAATTCATTTATTGAAGAGAAACACAACTGCTTGGGAAACAGAAAGGGAAAAGGGGTGGGGTGGGGGGTCCAATCACAGATTTGTGTATGTCGTTATCACACTCAGCCTTCCTGTCTGGAGTGCCGTGCAATGAGTGCTGCACTTCAGGATGGCTATACTGCATGGTGATGGGGGTTGAGTGCAGCGGGTAAGGGTTGTAGTTTTCAGGGCTGGGTGGTGAAGCTACAGGTGATGGAGGCAGCGGGTGGCGGTAAGAACCCAGATGTTGGGGAAAGTGGGTTGGAGGTGACATGGGGGCACAAGGGAAAGAGTTTTGGGACAAGGGCTGCAGGGAGGGTTGGGCACGGTAGTGCTCCCCCTGCATGGCTACGAGCACCTGGATTGAGTCCACTTGGCACTCCATTATGCTTATCAGCCGCTCCGTGCTTTGCTGCCGGAGCACCGTGCTTTTGTGCCAGCGCTCCTCATTCTGCTGGCGGATCCTCCTTTCACTGTCCCACCACTCCTGAACTTTTTGATTTTCATTACTTGAATGCTGCATTACTTTGTGTAACATGTCTTCCTTGCTTCTACATGGCCTCTTTCTGATTCTTTGGAGTCTTTCGGCCGGTGATAACATGGATGGCTGAGATCTCAAGGTTGCATCTGTAAATGCAAAATGCAACACTTAACAGAGGCAGCATTGTTCACACCAGACAGAGCAGTGACTCCCCCGTACTTAAGGGCAAGCACAGTCTACACAATAGCATAATTTGCCAATCCCAAAGCGAGTGCACATAACCCACGGGAGCCCCAAAATGGTGAGTAAGCACAGGATCAAGCGTGACTGATTGTTTCATGGCTGTACTGTCCTCTGGGTTTCTGTGCCTTAGGGAGAGCCAACAGTGGCAGGGGGCCCTATACTGAACACTGTCCCCACATTTTCCACAGAAGTTCATCCTGGAAGAGATCTCGCTGCTGAGGCTGACCTGGGAAGCAACGGAGGGTCTTCTACTGCAGTGCGGATTCCGCCCTGGCCCATATGCAGCTTGCCTGTGTGCAGCAATGGTTCCACCGCCCCTCACGGCACAGTGGCATGGACAAGTTAGCCTTATCGGGACAAGGACTATAGTGGCTCTCCCAAGAAACCTGCACAAGTGCATTGCCCAAGCTCTGGATGAGACCTTTGAGGAGATCACTGAGGCCGATTACCGCGATGTGAGAGAGCACGTCAACGCCCTATTCTGCATTGAGGCATGCATGCAGCCCTAACCCTCCTCGCCCCAAGACCCCGCACCGAATAACTTCCTTCCCAAAAGCTGCTTACCGGGCACCTCCTCTGGTGTTTGTCCTTCCCCAGACACTGGCCGCTGCGACCCTCCTCCTGGCTTGAGAACAGCTCCTGGCTGCCTGCATCTAGGGATACTGGGGTGTCTTCCTCCGCCTCAACTCCCTCGCTCCCGCTTTGCTGCCCCTCCTCCTGCTTTGTTGCACTGGGCTCTGAAGTGTCCATGGTGGTCCTCGGAGTGGAGGTGGGGTCGGCCCCAAGTATCGCATCCGGCTCTTTGTAGAAACGGCAGGTCGCAGGGGCAGAACCGGAGCAGTGGTTTGCCTCATGGGCTTTGCGGTAGGCATCCTGCAGCTCCTTCACTTTAACCTGCATGGCTGTGGGTCCCGGTCATGGCCCCTTTCCATCATGTCCCTTGATATCTGCCCGAACGTATTGTAATTCCTACAGCTGGAGCGCAGCTGGGACTGGACAGCTTCCTCCCCCCAAACACTGATGAGGTCCAGCACCTCGCCGTTGCTGCTTACTTGGGATCACCTGGTACATGGAGGTCACCTGGAAAGATGCACTGAGAGCACTCCACGCCTGGTTGAGCAAACAGGAAGGGGATTTTCAAAATTCCCAGAGAATTTAAAGGGCGGGTCTGACGGGTGGTCACCTGAGGGCAGGCCAGTAGAGTTCAAAGTGATGACCAGAGTGGCTAGCACAGGCATTGTGGGACATGTCTGGAGGCCGATCAGAGCGCACTAACAGACTAGGGCGTCCACACTGGCGCCACGGCACTCCAGTGGGGGCGCAACAAACATTATTTCACTCGCCGAGGTGGATTACCAGGAGAGCTCTAGCCATGGAGTCAGAGCGCTCTACGTGCCTTGTCTGTGTGGACGGGTAGTGAGCTAGTGCGTCCGGGGCTCCTTTACTGTGCTGTAACCTGCAAACTCGGCAGCTGCCCAACCGGAGGGAGCTAGCTCTTCCAAATGCCTTCCAATATTATTTGGCAGCACAGCTCCAGTTCACATCACTCTGGGCCTGGCCTGAGGCTGGGACTCCACACCCAGAGTAAGCCAGGGGACAGATCCTGTTCCCCATATGCCACTCCAGCAGCATAGAGGGCCAGACCTGTGCGATGGGAGGCTGGGGTAGAATTCCCCTGGATGTACTGAGGGCATGAGGGGTGAGGGCCATAGCATGCCCCTGAGGGGATTCCTAGGAAGCCATCAGGAAGCGACTGTAAATCGGGGCACTTCTGCAGCTGCTCATCTACACCAAGGACCCTGCTGGCCGCCAGCCAGCTAATAATCCAAAGGCACAAATGTGGTGTGAAGTTGATTTGATCTCTGCCCCCTGTGCTGCACTCTACAGGGGCAGCACGCAGACTCTCAGCCTAGAAGACTCCAGGGGAAGAGGCCAAGGAGGAACCCAGCCTCAGGGACACAAGCAGGGCCATGGCCACGTCTGTGATTTGGTTATTGACAGCACACTCTGCAGGAGCCAGCACATGCCACAGTTCACAGTCACCCCGCCAGTGCCCTGCCCACTAGCGATGGAGTGCCCAGTTTGTAGGATTGCCAACTTTCTAAGTGCAGAAAATTGAATACCCTTTCCCCAACCCCCTGCCCAGAGGCCTGCCCCTGCCCCACCCCTTCTCTGAGGCCCCGCCCCCTCCCTCTGTCGCTCACTCTCCCTCACCCTTGCTGACTTGTTCATTTTCACTAGGCTGGGGCAGAGGTTTGGGGTGCAGGAGGGGATGTGGGCCTCGACTGGGGGTGTGGGCTCTGGGGTGGGGCCAGGGATGAGGGTTTTGGGGTGCAAGAGGGGGTTCCAGGTGAGGGGGGTGGGGCCAAGGCGTTTGGAGTGTGGGAGGAGGCTCTGGGCTGGGGCAGAGGGTTGGGGTCCAGGAGACGGTACAGACTCTGGGCTGGGGGTGCGGACTCCAGGGTGGGGCCAGAAATGAGGGGTTCAGAGTGCGGGAGGGGACTCTGGGATGGGGTAGGGAGTTGAGGTGCGGGAGGGGGTTGAGGGTGTGGGCTCTGGGGAAGTGGCAACATGTCCCTGTGGCTCCTAGGTGGAGGGGCGGCCAGGTGGGTCCGCGTGCTGCCCCCACCCACAGGTGTCACCCCCGCAGTTCCCACTGGCCGCAGTTCCTGGCCAATGGGAGCTACGGAGCCGGTGTTTAGGGCGGGGGCAGCACACGGAACCCCCATGGCTGCCCTTCCACCTAGGAGCTGGAGGGATGTGTCGGCTGCTTCCTGGAAACTGTGTGGGGCCGAGCAGGGAGCTTGCCAATCCCGCTGCACCACCAACTGGACTTTTAACAGCCCAGTCAATAGTGCCGACCAGAGCAGCTAGGGTCCCTTTTCGACCAGGTGTTCCGGTTGAAAACCAGACACCTGGCAACCCTGCGAGTGTGCCCAGGCTGAGGGATGGGCCAGAAACAGCCAGCCCTTGACCTGTATCTAGACACGGCCTCTCCCTACCTACTTACCACAGGCACCAGGGAAAGAGCTGGGTCCCTGATCCCACAATTGGTTTCCTTGCTGGTCTAATAAGAGTTTCTCCCCATCTTGATTAACACTGTGTGGGCATTGCCTGGGCACCTGCATAACATCCCTGGGTGAGCCAGGTGCAATAAGCGGTGAGGCTTCACTCTAATCCAAGCCACATCAGTGCATGTGGAAGGCCTTCCCCAAACCTCCTAATCCCAACTCACGCTGCCAGCTCAGGGCCTGCAGTGAGACCATCCCATGGCACCTTCCAGCCTCCATGCAGCGTGATTCTCGCTGCTTCGCAGATGAAACTGTGGCAGAACTGGAGCTGCTCTCTAATAACTGATGTATACAGTATTTTGGGCTGGCTCCTGGGATGTCACTGCAGGAACATATTGGTGTCGTTTTATTGGAGGCTATAAGGAAAAACAAGAAGGAAGGGAAAGACTGGCTCAAGATGAGGCACCCCCTCGGCAAATACATGAGGGGTGGTAAGGAACAGTGGCAGGGCCAGTGGCTCGGAGGAGTCTGGTTCAACCTGCTGCAGAGCCTGCAGGACCAGAAGGGCCAAAGCTTGGGAACACAGAAGAACAAAAGGGCTATAGCTGTTTAAAAGGGAACCCTGTCAAGAGAGGGGGGAACCAGTCCGAGACACAGGCATGAAGAAGCCAGGTCTGTCTAGGTCAGGGGTGGGCAAACTTTTTGGCCTGAGTGCCACACCTGGGTATGGAAATTGTACGGCGGGCCATGAATGCTCACAAAATTGAGGGTTGGGATGTGGGAGGAGGTGAGGGCTCCAGCTGGGGGTGCAGGCCCTGGGGCCAGAAATGAAGGAGTTCAGGGTGTGGGAGAGGACTTCGGACAGGGGTGGGGGTGTGTGTGAGGGCTCTGTCTGGGGCTGCGGGCTGGGGCTGCGGATGAAGGCTCAGGGTGCAGGAGGGTGCTCCGGGCTGGGACTGAGGGGTTTGGAGGGCGGGAGGAGGATCAGGGCTTGCGCATGAGGTTGGGGGGCGGGAGGGAATCAGGGATGCAGGCTCCAGGCGTTGCTTACCTCAAGCACCTCCCAGAAGCAGCGGCATGTCTCCTGTCCGGCTCCTACATGGAGGCGTGACCAGGCAGCTCTGCACACTGCTCTGTCCGCAGGCCCCACCCCGCAGCTCCCATTGGCAATGGTTCCTGGCCAATGGGAGCTACAGGGGCAGTGCTTGGGGCAGCAGCAGTGTGCAGAGCCCCCTGGCTGCCCCATACCCATAGGAGCCAGAGGGGGGACATGCTGCTACTTCCGGGAGCTGTGCAGAGTGGGGCAAGCCCCTGACCCTGCTTCCTGGCTGGAGCACCAGTGGGGGCAAGCCCTGGACCCCACTCCCTGGCGGGAGCTCGAGGGCCAGATTAAAATGTCTGGATGCCCCTGGGTGCGGCTCCCAGGCCGTAGTTTGCCCATCCCAGTCTAGGTCACCAGGAGGGGATGATAAGCCATGCCTGTGGACTGCTTTAAAAGCATTGTTCTCTAAATGCTTTATTCCTACTGTTAAAACAACGGTTCTTTGGTTTAAGCCAGCTGTTGGGTCACTGTTCACCCCGGTCAGACTCCTGCAGGGAAGAACCGCAGGTGCTGCACTCAATCAGCATGGTAACACACAGGGTGCTGTAGCCCAGGTGAGGGAGAACGGCAGGATTGTGCCCCAGGAGAAGAAAAGGCTCAAGGCTGACACCTGAGGAGGTGGCCCAGAGAGTGAATGGGGGTGCTGCTTGCCCTATTCCCATGACACAGGTGACCATCCTTGCTTACCCTGCCGCCACCCAGAATGATTAGACTAGTCAAAGAGGAAATAATAAGCCAACCCCTGCAGTCTATACCCGCACTCCCCCCACCCCTCTCCACATCAATAGCAGGAAACAGTCACTTAACAGAGAACCCAGAGGAAACAGACTAGAAGCCTGGATGGGTTACCCCAGCCCTCTGCTGGCTCCAAGGGGCAGCCAAAGGCCAAGCTTTGCTCCAGGGTACCCAATGGAGCTGCACCATCTTCAGTGGCTGATTCCCAGAAGCTCTGGTAAAAGACAAATCGTGTGTTCTAGCTCCACTCACCTGCCATAGCCTAAGGTTACAAGATGTTGCACCCAAAGTGACACAGCAAGAATAGGCACAAGAGAGAAACGACCCCTTCCTGGAGAGCTTCCTGGTTCCTGCTAGCACCTCACCATTGGCTTGCTCTCTTAGGTTCACTATTTTTCCCAGAATGCCTTTCTGGGGGCGGCCCTGTACATTTGGGAGAACCAAGCAGCTGCAGCGCCAAAGTGCCTCTTTTGTAGGAGGCTGGATCTGTTTCCCTTCCAGCCAGTTCAGACGATTCTGTCAGATTTGCCCTTTCCTATTACTAAGAAGCAGGCCTAGGAGGTGGGACCTGTTCCAGGGCTGGAGAACTATCCACTCATGCCAGTGGCTCCAGCTCCAGCTTTGTTTTCTTTTTTTAAATCAAATGTGACTAAATCCTAACCTCAGCCTAGCCCCACAGCTGCAAACACACACAAGAGGTGACTACTTCCCCCAACAGATGAGAAGGCTAAGCTGCCTCTTGATGGGACATTGGAAAACAGTTCCCATCTCTGAACCTCCATGGCTTCCCAATGGCATGGCTGCTTCTCTCGTCTGTCTGCAGGGGCCTGTTTGGCCATTGAGGCTGATGCACCACGTGGGGCCTGGATTTGCTGCTGCTGTTTCCCGTTGTTAGTGGCTGTGCACTGTTGCCAACACAGGATCTGGCAGCCGCATTCTGGGCATTCTCAGAGCTACTCTCCTCCTTGTCGTTGGTTAATCACCATGTGTTCCTGTCATAGGATGCATCTTTGGGGTGGCTGGGACGTAGAACCGCAGGGTGGATGCAGTAGTTCTTCCCAAGGGGAATCCAGTGGGATTTGGGCACCGAACTTGCTTGTAGCCCATGCCCTGATCACATGGCAGGGGCCACTATCCATTAACGGCATCAGCTCCTGTTAGAGCCGCTGAGCCGAGTAAGGGTAACAGAGTAGCTTCCCCGGAAATAGGGTCCAGCCCGGGGGCTTGCCTTGCTCTGCCCCCTGGCACTCCAGCCGGGGAGTGGGGTCCATCCTGGGGCCCTGCCCTGCACCGCCTGCCTGGTGCTCCTGCCACCCCGACAGGAGTGCTGGGCAGAGCGAGGCCAGCCCCCGTGCCCTGATCCTGCTCCCTGCTGTAGCAGTGAGGTCACAGAGGCCTGGGGGAGGGGGCCAGGGTCACTCTGGGTACAGGGGTGTAGCAGTGAGGTCACAGAGGCCTGGGGGAGGGGCGCAGGGTCAATCTGGGTACAGGCAGTGACCTCAGAGGCCTGTGGCTGGGGAACAGGGCTCTTTCTGGATACAGGGTAAGGCAATGACATTAGGGTTAGGTTAGGATGAGGATTAATGCGCCACTTATCCCACTCCATCTGGGCCCCCCAAACTGGGACCCTCATCCCCTTCTGTAGCCAAACACCCCTCAGCCATGGCCTTGGCCACCCCCACTCCAGCCAGCACCACAGCTGAGACTCTCGATCCCACTCATCAAGAGGTCAGAAAAAAATCAAAATGGAAAGTGCCACATTTTTTGAAAAAACACCTGCAAAAATGCTTTTGCACTTTTTGGCCAGCTCTACCATGAGCCTCCCATACTAGAAATGAATAGGGAAACCAAGGCCTGGATTCTAAGTGACATGCTCCAGGTTACACAGTGACTCTGTGGGCCACTGGGAATTGAACCCAGAAGGCGGGGATCTTAGTTCTTTGCTCACTTATAAAATATTAATCTTTTTGATATTGCTATGATACCCTCACCTCCCGTAAGCCACCAGTCTAGCATGTCCATTAAGTGCCACCGTTGAACTGATGACAACTCTGCTTGTGGCCAAAGGTAAACTGGGAGCTAGGAGAGATCAAACAAACACAGATGAGACATGCCAAGAGACAGCTGTTCGGGGACAGGAGGCTGTGGGGAGGTTATTAGCACAAACATCAACATCTGAAGCATTCCTGGGTGAAGCAGGGCTTCCAGGAAAGATTTGAAGTGGGAGGGAGGGATTGCTCTGAAGTGGGAATCTGTTCCATGCATCTGGGTGTGGGGGCAGCAGGTAAGAAGCTAAAGGTGGGAGAAGACTATGAAAGGAGATGCACGAGGCCTAGCACAATGGGGGGCTGGTCTATGATAAGGGTTTCTAGGTGCTACTGCAATTACAAACAATAAAAGCCGGTACCAGGTTAGATACCCTAAAACACCTGGGTTCAGTCCACATTAGTGTGTCCATTGGGCAGCTGCGCCGGCTCTAGCTCAATGGTGCAGGAATTTTTGATGATTGCCAGGCTAGATGCAGTTCTGCTGTCTCTGCCATGGACACCCCAACCCTGCTCCCCGGTGCCTGGAAATGGCCTCTCTAGCACTTGGAGCCTGAGTCTAGAAGCTGCCTGATAGCTACAGAAGGAGCTAGGCCCTGATTCTGGCCTTCACTATAGCCCACGTACCCCAGCTCTGCAGGAGTAAAGAAGCTGCATAGCCAGTCACCCCTGGCCTGACTACTGCAGAGCCAGATGAATGGCTCAGAACTTGCAGCTTCCAGCATAGGGCATAACTGTGGGAGAGGGTGTTTTGATATTTTTAACTACTTGTAGCGCCTAGGAACCCCAGTCAAGGAATCCCATTGTGCCAGGTGCTGTACAGAGCAATAACAAAGAAGACAGCTCCTGCCATAGAGAGCAATCACAACCTACAATGGTGGAAGTGCCCTCTGCACTCTTCTTGGCTGCTGGAATGGGGCTTTGGGTACTACTGCAGCTAAGCATAAGTTAGAGCAGCCCCCTGGTTGCTCTAGCTTGTGCCAGGGGCTGGCCTGCTCCCTGGAGGGCCTCAGACTCAGGCAGGAAGGTGGCATAGGGCTGCTTTTCTCTTCTCCCCCTCTGCTAAGTTGCACGGATTTTAGCTCAGCTGCCAACCAAGGGTCAGGACCCTAGTTCCCGAGCCTGAAGGAACCTGGCCTGGAGTCAGTGGGAGCTGTGGGTGCTCAGCACTGCTCAGGGGCTGCCGAGAGACCTCCGATTCCTTGGGTTCTTTGACTGGAGACTGCAAGGGAACAGTGTGTCTGCAAAATAAAAACGACAAAGGGGAGGAGGAGAACTCTGGCCTGGGACCAAGGTTTTCCAAAGGCAGCTGTGTCTCAGGAGTGGGGCACATCCTGTGTGTTGGTGGCGCAGACACTGGGGGATCTCTGGGTGAATTCATAATTTTGATCCAAAGGAACACAACAAAAACTTGGCATCAAAATCTCCCATCTCTTCTCAGTGCAAACACACTTCTGCGGGGACCATCAAAGCTTTTGGCAGCAGCTGTGCCCAGGCAGGACAGAGTTAGTGACCAAGAGGGCAAACTGGGCAACAGAGCAAGAGTCCAAGGCCAGAGGCACAAAAGTTACCTCTATTATCACAGGTTGTTAAGGGGCAGGGGACTTACCAGACGCACGAGGGAGGCTGCTCCCTGCCCAACATCTCTGCCACAGCTCTCCGGCTGCAATGCCCTCTCCTTCCAGCAAAATCGGTCCTGCCTGGTCTCCTACATGCTTCCTGCGTGTCTGAAACCCGTCAGGCTGCCAGGGAGCTGTCCGCTTTAAGAGGTGGAGCTTGCAGCCTGGCCCAGGAAGATCAACTCTGCAATGAACTGCCTTGCTCGGAAGAGGCTGAAGCCAGCAGCCAGCTGATCAACACAGAGGAGACCATGAGTGGCCGGGTAGGAGATCTGAGCCCGAAGCAGGCAGAGGCGTTAGCCAAGGTGAGAGCCAGCAACGGTCCCTGTTCTTCAGCAATGCTGATTACTTCCTCCAGTCGGGGGCGGCGTTAATTTCCTCCCCGAGCGTTGTGCCTTTGAGATGCTGGGATCCCGTAGTGAGGGGGGCTGTCTAAGCACCTGGATAGAAGCAGGGATCTTAGAGCGGTGCCAGGGACCGGAGAAAGCGCATCTGTGCCCCGAGGCTGTTTACCTGACCTCACCCGCAGGCTGTAAACGAGATTTCGGATCTCCCTGCACCCAGCTTTCCGCAGGGCCATCCTGCGAGGAGATTTCTGCCGCTCCGCAGCACCTGCGGGACTCAGGTGCCCGGCCAGCTTCAGGAGATGACTCACACAGGAGGCTCTTTGGGGAGTGAGTGGCAGCCCCGGCCGTGATTAGCACAGAAAGCCTTGGCAGGGGAACCCGCTTGGGGGAGCCTGACCATGCCGGGTTTCTGGGGGCTGCCGAGCCTCTAATAAGCTCCCTCTAGACTGTGCAGACCGGGCAGCGGCAGCTCTCAGAGTGACTAGGAACAGGACCCCCCATACTCTCCGTACCCCAAGATGAGAGGGACTGGGACACTGCTGGGCCCTAGGTGACAGAGCTGGCACCTCCGCTGGGGCACGTGGTTGCCTGGTGGCTAGCGGAAGGGACTGGACACGAGGGAGTATTGCTGGCACCTCTGCTGGGGCACGTGGTTGCCTGGTGGCTAGCGGAAGGGACTGGACACGAGGGAGTATTGCTGGCACCTCTGCTGGGGCACGTGGTTGCCTGGCGGCTAGCGGAAAGGACTGGACACGAGGGAGTATTGCTGGCACCTCTGCTGGGGCACGTGGTTGCCTGGCGGCTTGCGAAAGGGACTGGACACGAGGGAGTATTCATGGCCTGTGTCCGATGGAAAAGGCGCACGGCGGCAGGCTGATTACTCAGCAATTGTTCCTTAAGCAGCTTCTGAATGAGTGCACAGCTGCGGGGTCCTCGCTGCACAAGGCATCACTACTCTGTTCCCCAGGGTGCCTCCTTCAGGGAGAGGCTGGGAGCTTCCCCACAGCCCCCACCATTCCTGCAGTGCCAATTCCTCCCTGGACAGGAGTACCTGGGCCTTTGCACAGTGAAGCCTAAGGTCTTGTTCCCTGCAGCTCCTGGAGAGAAAGGTTTGGACTGGAGTAGCTCTGAGCCCCTCCATAGCCAATGCTCCTTCCCCATGTCATAGTGCCTTTTGCAAGGCCAGACAGGAAGAAGTGGCTTAACTCACATGGTTGCTTCTTTGCCCCCTCTCTGTTCCTCTCCTTGTAAACCTTGAGCCTTTCCTGCCCCCTGTGAGCCTTTCTTCCCCGCTTCCATTCTTTCTTTCCCTTGCCCTTCTGCACACACTTGCTCTTTCCTATTCTCTGTCCCAACGTGCACCTGTGGGGGCCTTTTATGAAACTGCTCGTCCTTTGATGCTAACTCAGACCCATCTATACTGACCTTAGGAAGGGGAGAGAGGGCTGAGGGGGGTGTTAAAGGAAAAGGCCCCTGTTCTGCTATCCAGCATTGTTGGATCCATATTTACATACAACCCCCCACCAGTATTACAAATACCTGGGAAGCGTGAGCATTGCTGGTGGCAACCACTGGTTCACAGCTCCCTGTACGGAGCAAGGGAGTTTGCTCAGCTGTGCTGGGAGAACCCCAGTGTGTTCAGAGGGAAGAGCTGTCAGCTTTGAATGGGCATTTGTCAGTCTGCGAGGAGCAAAACGTGGCTTTGTCGTACAGCACCTACTTCAGTGTATGTACAGGAAGGTAGGGGCAGGGATTTGTGCATGAAGGCAAACTGCACCCACCCCCAATGTGCTACTCTGCACCCCCTTACTGCAGACCCACTGCCTTGAGCCAGGTCTGCAGCATGAGCGGGAAGTACCACTTTTATACGCACTGGGCGTAGGTGCTAATGATGGCACAAGGTGGTGGAGAACCAGCCCCCACTGCATTTTAAGAGCGCATGTGCTATAGGGATTTAAACCTGTTCCTCTAAGGAATAAAGAATAACTTTGTAGATAAGAAGAAAAGGAGTACTTGTGGCACCTTAGAGACTAATAAATTTATTAGAGCATAAGCTTTCGTGAGCTACAGTTCACTTCATCGGATGCATCCGATGAAGAGAGCTGTAGCTCACGAAAGCTTATGCTCTAATAAATTTGTTAGTCTCTAAGGTGCCACAAGTACTCCTTTTCTTTTTGCGAATACAGACTAATATGGCTGCTACTCTGAAACCTGTCATTATTTGTAGGTAAGGTGTGCAAGTGGGTCCTGGGAGATTTGGAGTCTGTTCCTAGCTCTACCTGCATGGACTATGGCAAGTCACTTAACCTCTGTGCCCCAGTTTCTCCAGCTCTAAAATAGGGACAATTCTATTTCCCTACTTCTCTAGGGAAACCATGAGTATCATTAGTGCCTGGGGAACCTTGGCAGCCCTAGAAGTGCCATGTGCTATCAACAGTTCTATTTTGCATTTTTCTCATCAGCTGGTTTTCATGACTCCTCCTGTCAGTTTCAATGGAACTTTCAAGTTAAAATAAAAAGAAAGTGAGGTATGCTGGCTGGCAGGGAAACCTCTCCCATATCCCACTTCCTGGCATTCAAGGGAGAGGGAGGCCATGGGTTAAGAGTGGGACATCCCAGGAGCTCTCTGTGATGTGTTTGTGTGGGAGTGAGGGAAGGATCACAGCTAATCATCATGTACACATCCAGGTCCTCCTATCTGTCTAGAAAGTCAACAAATCCAAGTGACAGTAACTTAGTGCAGAACTACATTCATAGCTCCCCTAAAGTTCATCTGAAAGTCACCCTGAAACAGCATTCAAAGGTGGCTGCCTTCCCCATTGAAATCTGCATTCATCAGAGGAAGTCTGAGCTCCACAGGTTTCACAGGGCTATGGTGGCTGGCATAGGAAAGATTTCTGGTGTTAGACTCAGGAGCCTGATTCTTGCACCTTGCATGGTCATTGACTCCTGTGCAAAGTTGCTGGGCAGCATTTCACACACACCCCTTTTGCACAGGTGTCAGTGATCTCACGAGGGGCAGGGCAGGGGAGAATCTGATTGCACACTGATTTATTTCTGGATGCAGTTCAGTTGGTTTTGATGATCTGTTGCATCATTCCAAACAACGATGTGCATCTTCCTTTAAAGGATCATGGAACATGGGTCCCAAGATCCCAGCTCAGTAACAATTGAGAGTCACTGTTGTCTGACAGCCGCGCAGGGCCCCCTGTGAAATGCATCGGTGGGTTGCAGCCTGGTTTCTAGTGGACAAGTGGTATGAACAGGTATGCAGGACTGCAGAGGTATGAAGGACTGCCTGGCCACAGTTGCCAACTTTCATGCGGTAAATAAGCACCCTGACTTTCACAATAAGCCAAAAATCAAGCTAATCCCATTTCAAAACAAGCCCCCCAAAAGCCAATCCCTAAGAACCCCAACACTCTATGTGACTAGATCCCCATGGCGTGCAGTTGGGGACGGTGGTGAGCCTGCTGTGCAACCCTGACTCTCCCCCCCCCCCGCTTGCCCCTGCTTGCCCCTTGCCCCTGCTTGCTGGGAGCCGATCAAAAAAAAGAAGCAACAAGCAACTAGTCAACAAGCAACTCACAAGCCAATTAAGCCAAAAATAAGCCCAATTTCTGCATATTTTTTTTGTGGGTTTGGCATATCTGTGCCCCGCCAAGAGACTGAACCCTCCCTCACACCAAGAGGTGAATTCCTGGCACATTGGCATTGTAGTGAGGGGGAAGGAGGCAGTTTATCCTGTCGCTGGCTGTTTGACCTCTTCGGTGGTTAAATGTAGGGTCTGCAGGGTTGTCAAGCCAACACCTCGTGCTACTGCTTACATTTGATTTTAAATGTGTAGACACAAACTTCAAACAAACCAAGACCCCAAAAGACAGGCTGGGGATGTCCAAGTCTCTCCTTTTGAGGTGAAGCTGGAACCTGCCATGTGCCGTAATGTCAGGGGCAATTTGGAGACTCCTCGCCTTTTGACTCAGGCTGTAGCAGGACAGAGGAGTTGCCCACCTGGAACAGACCCAAGGAACCTCTAGTTCAGTGTCCTGGCTCTGGCAGTGGCCAGCACTAGATACTTCAGAGGCAGGTATCAAAACCCTTCCATAAGAAACAATAATGCCACATTTTCCAAAGTTTCCTCCCAGACTGTGGACGCTGAGAGATCTGAGGCCAAATTTCCAGGGATGCTGGGGGCCTGAAGCTCCCTGGGTTTCAAATGGGGTTGGGGGTGCTCAGCACTTGGAAAATCATGTCTCAAATCAGACACCCAAAATCAGGGTTAGTCTCGAAAATGTGGACCTTAAGAATAACAAGCCCATTTGGGGGCCATTTCTAGCCACAGATTTATGGGTGTGCGGTTACATCTTGGAGCAGGAAGATTGATCTCCTTTACACATTTTTATTCTTTCCGATCATCACTATAAACACCTTAATCTTTTTTCAAAACCCTATCAAACTCTTTACCTCACCCATGTCTTATGGCAGCAAGCTCCAGAGATAAATTAGACATTTAAAGTTTCCTCCTATCAGTTTTAGATGTGTTGCCTTTTAATGTCTTGGGAGGTCCTCTTGTTTTTATATTATTAGAGGCAGACTGGGATGAGATCAGTGAGGATGGAGGGGGTATTTTAGATGGACAGTCAAATTAGAGAGAGATGGTTTTTAAGCACTGGGAAGGTCGGGGAAGTTTTGCAAACGGAGAAGTGTTATATTTTCTGCAGAGGGTCTGATCTGATGCATAGTTGCACGTAACTGAAATCTCTATTGTGCAATATCTTTGGTTCAAGGAATCAGAGATTGGGCACAGCATTAATTGACAACAGTTCTTTGGAAATTCTCCTCTCCTGTTTCCCGGAGCTACTGATGGGCTTTCATCCTATCCTCCCTTTGCAATGCTCCTCCGTGGTGCTGTTCTCAAGGCAAAGGAATTAATCCCGGATTTAATTACACCTAATTTCAGATCACAATAATCTAACCAGATCCGTTAAGAAGTGAAAAGAAGGACCTAGAGTGCTGTGCCCCTCTGAGATTTATGCTATTCATTGCCCTGGTGTGGCTGTGACCCCGGTGTGTGTTGTGGGAAGGGGGGGATCAGCTGATCTGCAGGCTCAGGCTTAACTCACACATCTGTTATTTGGGACTGATTCCTCCCCTGCCCTTCGCACCCCCGTGTTGGGTTTGCCATTTACCATTTGCTGGGGCTCCCCTGCTGCCTCTCAAACTGATGGCAATGTTGCACTGCACAGCAGTCTGCAGGGGGTGCATGCATAGCGATTCCCAGCCATTACTCCCTTGTTCTCCATATATTGGGCAGGAGTCAGCTCTGTGATTCAGATGAGGACTGCCAGCCCAAGGAGAGAAATGCTGCCTCCAGCACAAATTGCCCACATGCCGCCATCCACATGTCTTTGTGTCCTATGCCAGCACCTGAAGGTTCCCTTCAGGAACCCTAGAGACCCCTTTAGATCCCTAAAGATTGCTTTAATCCCTCCCCTTTTGGGAGACTGAGATCAGGGCTACCCTGTGGCACTGACCCCCATTTCCCTTCCAGCTCAGCTATGCTGTTCCTCACGTGGCCAGAAGGAGCCACTGTTGAGCATGACAAGCATCACCTCTCACGGGGTGGGATGTGCTGCCCTGCCCCCAGCACTGCAAGGCATTAGACATGCTCCCCCACCCCATCTGGTTCCTCTCACAGCCGCGTCCAGGGCTGAGCTGGTTAGTTGGCCAGGTGTAGGGAGGTCCCCAGTAGATTTCATGGTATCTTTGGCCCCTCCAGGAAGCTCTGCCTGGGGCGGTTTGGGGAAGCGTTGCTCTGGACGGGGGTGACTGGAGTCTGGCTAGAGCAGGAAGGCTTGATCCCATGCACTCCCCCATGAACGGTCAGACCCTGGGTTAGGCTCATCTCATGAGGAGCTTGGTTCCACAGCCAGACCAGACCCCATCTTTCCCCTGCCTGGGGCCTGGGCTCTGTGCTGGCACTTCCCAAGGAGCGCAGCAGGCTGAGTGACCAGTGGCACTGCTTCTTCTTTGCTCGCTTCCTGCTTGTGCCTTTAAACTGCCTTTGGTCTGCCCCTATTCCCAGGGCAGTCTGGGCCTGGGCAGCCCCCAGTTTAAATTACAGGAGCCCCAGGGCTGAGGCCAAGCCCCCTTTGCCCTCCACATCTCTTATGCTGGCCAGGGAGTCCCCTGACGCAAGGGCTATCCCAGGAGCAGTAACAACCCCGTTGTGCTGCCCAAGTGGCAGAAGGGTCACAGCACAAGCGATTGCTGGGGAACGGTCCTTGATGGAGCTGGTTCCTCACTGGCTCATGGCTTTGACGATCAGGACTAAGGCCTTGATCTGGCAGTGGCAGCATGAAAACCAGAGCTGTGTGCTGAGCGCTATCGATGAAAGCACTGAAATGCCCTTGCGAACAAGAGACCCAAGCTGAAAGCAACTGGAGTCCCAGCCTGTCCCCCAGTGCACAGGACCTCAGGGGCTGGGGTGGGTCACAGGACTGAAATATTAACTTGGGGGGAGGGAGGGGGATGCTGGGTGTCTGAAGGACATCAGCCCCACAGGCAGTTGTACTGCATAGTCTGCTGCATGGGGTGGGGTGGAAGGAGAAGAATGCCCCTTTGGAGTGATGCCTTGGAAAGGAGCAGCAGGGAAACACCCTACCAGCAAGATCTCCGGGGCTGTGGACAGGCCTGCCAGGGAGGTGGTGGGAGTGCCTCCCATGTGACCCTGCAGCTAGACTGGACAGAGAACAACTCTGTCTTCAGCCCAGAGGGCTGGACTAGATGGGACCTAATGGGTCTCTTCCACTCCACAGTGTCTTACCCTGGCCCCTAGAGATCAGGGCTCCAGGGATGTTGCCATGCTGAAGAGCTCCTCATTAGACAGCTCCCTGCCCCCGCCCCCCAATACTCCTTCTGTGCCTGCAGCCAGCCCTGCCTGCGGCATAAGCGATGGCAGAAATGGAGAGACACCCCACCTCCCATCCCCCCGGAAGTCACTGCAGTCTGGGCATCTCCACTTGGGGCCCAAACATCGGGCTCAGGCCTTTTGCTGTTCTTTAGCCCCCAGCTCCAGGAGCACAAGGCCTATGCAGGAGACACGTCCTGCTGTAGACATGCTCAGCAGTCGCTTTGCCCTTCGGTCTTGGTGGCCGAGGAAAGCAGGTCTGGCGTGTGAGAGGCCTTGGCCAGATGGCAGGGCAGGCATGGGGCTGTCTGTGGCCTGGCAGCTGGGCACTTCCTGGGCAGCTGCATGCAACCGTGCCCCTTGGGAGTCTACCTTCTCTTTGCCCCTGCCCTGACTAAAGTCTAACTGTGGGATCAACCTTGGGACTCCCAGGGCCCAGCACCTGAGGATGAACGGGGCGGGTCACGGGGGCTGAGTGAGAAGTCCTGGCCTCTGCACTGAGACACTGAGCTTGCGAGCCCTGCGGTGCCCAGTTGGTGCCTCCAGCTTTGCTGGTCCTGCACTGGGAAGTGCCCATGATGTTGTCCCTGCTCCTCTTCTCTCTGCAGTTCCGTGAGAACCTCCAGGATGTGCTGCCCTACCTTCCGCATCAGGACGACTACTTCCTCTTGCGCTGGCTCAGAGGTAATGGGGGCTGGAGGGAGGGGGGAGATGCGGTGTGGAGCCAAGCTAGCCCTACCTGCCCCCCGGCACCCAGCCCCTTAAGCCAAGATCAGCCGCGGGCACTGAGCCACTGCTAGAGCTTTCTTGTTGTTCCCACTCCTGCAAGACAGGAAGAAAATGGACGGACCCGAGTTTGCCTGGGGGGTTTTAGGTTTGCCCCATAGAGGGAGTGGGGGTGTGTCACCACTGAACAGGGAAGGGAAGAAATGCCTCCTTGGGCACAAGAGGAGGGAATGGTGTGGAGGGGGGGAATGCCCTGGCTGAGCTCCAGGGAGGAGGGAGAAGGGGAAATCCCTTAGCACCACAAGGGCACTCATGAGCTTTTGCTGTAGGATTCAGACCCCAGGCTCCAAGCAGCCCTGGGATGTCATCTGGGTGCAATGGAAGATGGTTCAGGTGTGGGAACTGGATCAGAGGAGGGAGAAGCTGCTCTTTTGTCTGGGGCAGCTGCGGTTTTGTGTTACACAAAATCCCTGTGAGCAGGCACAGGGAGCTAGCCGCGTTTCTTGGTTGCATTAGCTGTGGCCCAAGCCAGCCCTGCAGCAGGGAACCCAGAGGGAAAAGGGCTAAGAGCTCAGCTCCAGGTCTGATTCCCAGCCGGGAGCACCAGTGGGACACCCCACAGTTAGAGCCAAGCAGGGAAGAAAGACTAACAGCATCCCAGTGGCAGCCACATCTTTGCCTTTGAGTAACAAATGTGCAGGGAGCGCGTCCATATGGGGAGGCAGGGAAAGGGCCTGTCCCTGCGGGAGAAGAGCAGGGCCTTGGCCGCCAGGGTGCACATCTCTCTGCAGAGCGAAGATGGCCCTGTCCCGTCAAAGAGCTTTTATTTCCCTGGCCCTCCCCTCCCCTGCAGGCGCATTCTGGACGGCTCCATGCCATTTGCAGGAATCTGGGTGGGTTGGTACAGACCAGGCCGATATCACAGGCCGGATGAGGGGCCTTATCTTGGCGGGGAGGTGGGGCAGTGAACTGTGAGCTCTGTTATCACTGAGAAATCCCTCCCTCCCTCCCTCCCACTTTCTCCCACTATCTGTTTTGGAAAGTCCAGAATTCAGAGTCTTGTCAGCCCTGACCTGGGAGATTTCTATCCCCTGGCGGCGAGGCCAGGCAATGCCAGATCCAGGGCAAGTCCCAATACATGGGTCTCTGTGGGTCCTGTCTGCTTGGCCTCTGTGCTAGGGGGAGGCTTCTAAAAGCACAGAGGGCTGGGGGTGCCTGCCTCTCTTTGACTGACCTATCCACCCTTCTTACCTTTGCATGTCTCCCCCATAGGCTCTGACCTCCCTCTGTAGCAGGCCCCAAAGAGAGGCCCTCCAAGATCAGGATCTTTCTACTTGGCCCCATGAAGCCAGGACCCTAGACACATCCACAAGGCCTGAGATCACTGCTCTGGTCTAAGGGGGTGTGGAGAACCTGCAGCACTGAGAGCAGGAGGGGCTGGGGGGATCAGTCTATCCAAGCAGTGGGCTGCTTTTAGTTTATGGGTCGGCTCTGTAAGCACCCAGCTGGATAGCATGGGCCCACGTCGCTTAGCCCCAAATTTACGTTGTTCTGTCCTTAAAATACAGGGCTCTTTACAAACCTCAGTGTGGGGACCAGCATTATAGCAAAGGGAACTCCTTCCCCTTCAGTCTCAGGGATCCACTCAGATACCAGAGTAGGCCAGCCGGCTTAGGGCTCCTGCTTCCTATGCCAGAGGTCATGGGTTCAAATCCATCTGCTGCCGTGGCGTGGAGGGAGAAGAGTGCATGACTGGGGCAGTAATCTTAGATGCAAGCTGGTGAGTGTGTGTGAGGGCCCCCTCCTCTGCCTGACCTGCAGCTGATCTGAGTCTGGTATAGCCCCAGCTAGGGGGCTGAGGCTCTTTTGCTCAAGCTGCAGCAGCTCATGCTTTTAGCTCAGGAGGCCACCTGTGGACTGGTCAAGACGGTGGCTGTCACATAATGGTCCTTTTGGATGGATCCACGTATGAGATTGGGTCTTAACACATGTTTCTACAAAGCCAAGTATTCTGCAGTACTGGTTCTGCACCCTACAGCAGTGGTGCCAACCCCATGTGTTAAACAAATATTAAATTAAAAAACACAATTGCCTTCAAAATCACCAGACTTTATAAGCTTTCTGAGCGACTAGGTTGCTGAGGTAATATCTCACTGGATCAATATCTTTTGATGAGGGACAAGCTTTCAGGCTTCCACACAGCTCTTCTTTTATGTAAGCTCAAAAGTGTGTCTCTCCCACCAACAGACGCTGGTCTAACAAAATATATTCCCTCATCCCCTTTGACTCTCCAGTATCCAACACATTGGCAGGACCAACACGTCTGCACCACCCATGCATCCAATCAACTTTCTGCTTCTTTTGCTTTGCCGTCTGCTTTCAGAGCCTTTAGAGGACATTGGGGTCTGAGTGTTGGGCTATTCTCCACAAACCCAAGGGCCAGAAACTAACTTACTGTACTAACGAAAGCTTATGCTCAAATAAATTTGTTAGTCTCTAAGGTGCCACATGTACTCCTTTTCTTTTTGCAAATTCAGACTAACACGGCTGCTACTCTGAAACCGTACTTAGGTGTGATTCTCACCTAATCACTTGACACGGGAGGCTGGGACTTGCCGACAAGACACAGACTTTCATGAGCTCAGGGATAAAGTCCTAACAGCTGGGGACACTGCCCCAGCAAACACGGCAGGGCTTGGGAAATAGCTGCAATGCTTTTTCTTAGGACAGATTTCCCCACTTGACAAGCTACCAAGAAGGCTCTGCCTGTTGGACTTTACAAAGCAGATAAGCACTGTGATTGGGGAAAGCGCAAGAGACGGAGCTTTCTGTGATAAAAGGAGCTCACTGTTCACCCTCTCTCCTGTAGAGGTGAGATTAAAGCTTCTCTGGCACAGAACCCAGGGGATTTAAGCCCTAGCAGCCCTTCAAAGAGAGATCATAAATGGAGCTATTAAGAGGGGAGGGGTGTTGCAAAGCTTTTGATCTGTGCACTCCTGTACCACAGGCTAGCCTCCTTCCCTTGAGCCTGGGTGTTAGGGGGCTTATCCCTTCACGCACTTATTTCCCTGGTCCTTCTCCCATGAACAGAGAGCAAAAATACCCGACGTCCAAAGGTGCAAACAATTCAATGTTTATTGGGGGGAACTTCCAGCAAGCATGATTCCAGTTTCCTTCCTTAGTGTCCCCCTTCCCAGCTCTGACGCCACAGAGCCTTACTTGTGTCCCTGTTCCCATTTCCCCCCTTAGCAAAACATGATTCCAAATTCCCCACCCCCATTCCCTGTTCCCATTTCCCTCCCTTACTTCCTGATTGACTGCAGACTATATAGTAAAACTTGAGTTCTGCTTAGCTATACCTTAACCAATCGTTTTCCTGAAATTTAACTAATCAATCCTAACATAGTATAACATGATTATTTAACCAATTATATCCCACCACCTTAATTAGTTTACACCCAGCAAAATTAATTATACAGCAGACGGAAGCAATCACAGAATCGGACGGAGACCATGCAAATAAACAATAGCAAAGTGGGAACTATAATGACAAAACAATACAGAAGTGAGGATTTCACAACTACATCTATAAAGACGTAAGGGTTTCCCAGCTGTGTCTATTGATAAGTGAGTTCTTGCCAGACAGGATACTATCAAACTAAGTTTCCTTATACATCTTCTAGGCACTTCCCTTTCTCTGGAGGCGATAGGCAGGATCGGGACAGGATTGTATCCTAACAGCCCAATGTCACCTTAGGGTGACTAGGTTGGGATGTGAGGAGGTGACCGGTCGCTTCCCAGCTTATGGCTGCCCCTGCTGCCTAGCCAAAGGCCTTGGCCTAAGCACCGGGCCTCAGACTGTCGCAGTGAGAAAAGGCCTTATACAGTCAGACAGTGATTTTGATTCTCCTTTGTAGCTCTATAACTAGCTAAGTGATAAGAATACACCTAAATTCTTAGTTTGGCCTTTACAGACAGGCCTGAATATCTATATCCTAACACTGGGGTTACGCTCCAGCTTCTCCTCCTAAGGAGCGAAGCCTGCTGGCTGGGGGCGGGGGGAGAGGGGGCTCCAGCATGGCATTGGGGAGCACAGGCCAGTGGCTGCATAGAGGTGGGAGATCACTGTGCAGCTTGCCCCCGGGACACAGACTCAGCAGTGAGGCTGCACCCAACCCTGACACAGTGCAAAGACCGGGCTTGTCCCAAAAACCACCCCAGGGCTCTGCCCCTCTGGGCCAGGTTCACCAGGTGTGGGCAGGCAGGCATAACAAGGCCAGGCTCCAAGTGTGGAGGGGCTTAATATGGGAGAATCCAGGTGTGGGTAGAGAGGATTCTGTGAGGGGCAATCTGCGTGCAGGTGGCTCAGTGGGGGATTTGGGTGCGGGGGGGATCTGGATGCACAGGGGATTGTTGGGGGCTTCTGGGTGCAAAGGGACTCTGCAGCGGGGGTCCAGGTGAAGGTAATTGGGGCTCAGCAGGAAGGGTGTCTGGGAGGGATAGAGCTCAGCAGGGGGGTTTGGGTGTAGGGAACTCAGTGTGGGGGTCCTGATGCTGGGGGAGTGGGGCTCAGTGGGGTGAGGATCCAGGTGTAGCTGGTTGAGGCTTGGTAGGGTGGGGGTACGGGTGGCTCGTTGGGGTGGTGCAGGGTGAGTGGGGCTCATTGGGGGGGTTCTGAGTGCAGAGAGGTGAGGCTCAGCAGGAGGGACTGGGTATGAGGGGGTCTGGATGCATGGGGGTTGGGTGGATGGGGGAGCAGCTCCCTGTTCAGGGATCTCACCCCCTGCAGCTGAGGAACAATAGGACCAGGAAGTGCACGTGGGTGTGTGTTGGCGGGGGGGGGGCAGTTTGCAGAGCTTCCTACAGCCGGGGGAGAAATCTGGGGGTGGGTCTGATACAGGGGAAGAGGAAGTCCATGCAAGGGAAGAGGAAATTCTGTCCTGCCCAGCCCAGCGCAGCGCAGCGCAGGGTAGGAGGCACCAGCCAGGTCTTCCCCAGTCCTGCCTCCTGCCCCGCAGTGATTTACCTCTCTGCCGCCTGCCCTGGGCACCTGGCACATAGTGCTGAGGAGAGTCGCATGGCCACTCTTGTGGCTTCCCTTTGCCTCTGTCATGGAGTGTAGGGCAGTCAGGGCCCTGCACGCCCCACTTACTGCAATTCACCGTGACTATCAGCCAGCCAGTAATACAGAAGGTTTATTAGATGACAGGAACACAGTCTAAAACATAGCTGTGTAGGTACAGAAAACAGCTTGTAAGTACAGGGGATTGGTGGGGCTTCTGGGTGCAAGGGGACTCTGCATGGGGGTCCTCAGTCAGATCCCTCTTGGGGGGTGGGGAGCCCAGACCCAGGTTCTGAGCCTCCCCCCGTCTCCCCAGCCAGCTCCAAACTGAAACCCCTTCCTGCTGCCTCAGCTAGCCACACCCCAGCCTTTGTCCAGTTTCCCAGGCAGAAGGTGTCACCTGGCCCCAACCCACTCCTGGACTCAGGTTACGAAGGGCAGCAACCATCGTTTACGTGCTGGCCATTAAGTATCATCCCTCAGTGAAGTCACACCCCTATTTCCCATCACCATCTAGTATTGGTGCAGTACCCCAGGAAACAGAGGCATGCCCTGTGTTAGCAGAAGACAGTAAACTAGTAAAACTCCCATGCAACATTACCAGGTTAATACCCCCTATTCCGTCACAGCTTTCTTGGCAGAAAGTCATTTTTCTGCAGGGAAGCAAAGAAATCTGTGGGGGACATAAATTCTGTGCATGTGCAGTGGTGCAGAATTTCCCCAGGAGTATCTTATAGGGGAATCGCCTGGTTTCTGCTCAGGTGTGTCTACTAGGTAACTAAGGTTAGCTGGTCCCAGTGCTCTAGCTCTTAAAGGGGCATGCCATCCTAGTCTAGGCCCCTTGCTGCTCCCTGCATGCATCAGACTCAGAGCTCCTGGCTTCCATGACTGGAAAGCATGGCCACCTGTTGGTTCCTGCTAGCTCTGCGGAGCCAACTCAGTTAAGGGAGAGGGAGCTGGAGTCTATTCCATCCTGTGCAACGTCAGCAGAACTGTCCAGCAGTCAGTGACCTCTGCACAACTCCCTGGAAGCCCAGAGGCTGCCCCAGTGTCGCTGGCATCACTGGCTGCAGAATGATAATGGGAAGGAGCTTTTCTCTTCTAGGTCTTTGGTTTGGATGCAGCCCAGGTAGTGGTGGTGGGGATTGGAACTCATCAGCATCTGATGGCAGGCAGGTGGCTTGTGTGCAAGGAGTTGGTGGGTCTCAGCCCAGTTTGCAGCAGGCAGATATCCAAATAAAACAAATTGCCACCCTAGCTGGTGCTATTCGCTCCAATAGTGGCAGCTCAGCTGAGAAGCCATGGACTGAATGGGTCACATGGACTGATCCCAGGAGTTCAGTCCCTCTGGTTGAGGGGCCAGGAACAACTCAGGGGCTGATTTTTCCCTGCTACTCCTGTACCTTACTGGCGCTGTGCTCCAGCCTCCAGTGTCGCCCTGCTGGCATCCTTCACCAGCAGGAACTTCTTGGGGCAAGCTTTTCAGATAGGTAATAACAGAGTGGGCCTGGCCACAAGCATAACCTCCCTGTTCTGTTGCAGCTCGATGTTTTGACCTGCAGAAATCCGAGGCCATGGTCCGCAAGGTAAGAGAGCCTCCCATCCCCCATTCCTGGGGTTTCTACATCCCAAAGAGGGGGTGGCGGAGAGAACAAAAACAGTCCCCAAGCCCTGTGCCCATGCACTGCCCACCCCTCTGTACACACATGCTGATTCCAACAGGATTCAAGCTCATGATCCCATGTGTGCAGCCATTCATAAACCTGTCCAGGCCTGCTAGCTACATGGCGGGCACTCCCAGCCTCTGGTTCCACAGAGTCCCACTCACACCAGAAGCCTTTGAAGTATTTATTTAATTGATTGCTCTTATCTTATATTTAAAAGAAGATATACATTCCTTCCCACTCTTCCTCACTTCCTGCTGCCCCACCCCCTCACCCCAGTACACCCCTTCTTGTCACAGGGCTTTTAAGGCCAGAAGAGACCACCTGCTATTCCAGCCCTGAGTCCCCAGCACAGTGCAGAGCTGCACTTCAACCCAGCCTGCTGCTCCAGCCTTACCCTCCACACACACCCAGCTCTGCTGATGCCTTATAGTCCTGATGTGCAGCCCCCTGCTCCCGCCCCAATTCCAGTCCTGAGTCCCTCTTGGGCAGAAGCTGTCACTTACATGTAGGATCTTTCCTGATGCTGCAGCTGTGTAATCCGTATGTTGCTCCCAGCCTTGCTGAGAGTTTTGTTCCACAATGTCGTGTTCATCGGAGGAGGGTGGAAGACGTACACAGATTCCTGTATTTCCTGTCCCTATCCCTACTTGAAAGTGACCCAGACTGTTTCCCACTATTCTCAACAGCTCCCCTCTGGTTTGTTTTAACAGTACCTTGAGGTTCGGAAGCACATGGATGCTGACAACATCATCAACTGGCATCCCCCGGAGGTGAGTCCCCATTTGCCCTCTCCCTCCTGTCTTCAGGGCTGGATTTCCGCACCTGTTCTGGGTGTGGCCTGTGAACAGCTGTGCTTAGTGGAGGGAGTCTAAGGCCTGTGTCTCTTCTGTGCAGGTGATTCAGAAGTACATGTCTGGAGGGATGTGTGGGTATGACCAGGATGGCTGCCCCATCTGGTATGAGATCATTGGGCCCCTCGATGCCAAAGGCATCCTCTTATCAGCCTCCAAACAAGATCTGCTCAAAAACAAGTACCGTGACTGCGAGATGCTGCTGTGGGAGTGTAACAAGCAGACCCAGAAGGTGAGACCTCACTGCCTCCATGAATCATTGTCATCTGGGCCTAGGGAGCCCAGGGCAGGAAGGAGCCTGTAGGAGCGGCCGGAGGCTTTCTGTCTTGAGATCTAGGGTCCTAAACTGGAGTCGGGCTCAGGAGAAACCTGCATTCAAACTTGAGCTAGGAGCTTAGTAACTGAAATGCATTACAGGCTCTCTGTACCAGGATCACTTTGCCCACCACTGAAATGCAGCCATCTCTGGGATGGAAGAGAGCAGCTGTTTAACAGCACACAGCAACACTGCAGAACATCTCAGAGCAGGTAGTGAAGAAGAAAAGTGTCCAGTTGAAACAGTGAGTGGAATTCAGGGAGGCAGAATATACATTACCTGCCTGTGTTGGAATATGCTCAGGACTTTGGGTGTTAACAGCCCAGCACTGTTGGAACAGCTTTGGAATTTCAGATGGCCACCTGAAGGACAGGGTCTCCTGCAGTGCCCCATCGCCACGCTGGAGCACTGGGGCCCGCACTGGGACGGGAGAGCATTTCCTACTGAGCCACATACACCACTCTGCCAGGATGATAGGTCATGCAGGGGGTCATGCAGGAAGGCACTATGTCCCAGAGCCCAAGCAGGAAGCGAATAGGAGAAAACCACCCATCACATAGTAAAACAGAATCTTGATTGAAGATGGCTGTGTGTTTCCCTGGGATATTACCCTGCAGACGGCCGGAATGGCATCTGTCTGAATCCTCTTGCTCTGTTCTCTTGCAGCTGGGGAAGAGGGTTGAGGCGGTCATGATGATCTATGACTGCGAGGGGCTGGGCCTGAAGCATCTCTGGAAGCCAGCCGTGGAGGCGTACGGAGAGGTGAGGAGGTAGGGGATGGGGGAGGAGGTCTCTGTTTACATATTGCTTATTCTCCATCCTGCAGAATGGTTTGGTGCATGGGTTTCCTCAGATCATATGCTTTCTCCCCCTAGTCCACTTCATGGTGATTTAAGGTTTAGTCCTCAGATCTATGAGGAAGGCAAATAGATCTTCCCTTATTTGTTAACGAGCGTCTACAGGCTAAAAGATGTGGTTGGTGGTTCCTTTCTTGGGAAGGAATCCAACTGGACTTTCATGGATTACACTGGCATTGGCCAGACCCAGTATTATCCTCTTATTGAGGATATGACAGGATCACAGATACCACAGTAGATGTTTGCGCCGAGGGCCTTTCTTTTGGTTATCGAGTTAACTAGCCCAGCTGAGAAAGGATATGGCTGTACTCATATGCAGATGTAGTTTTGATTTAGCTTGAGTAGCGATAGCAGTGAAGCTGGCAGCTGCTCCAGTGTGTACCCTGGGGACCTGGGCAAACTAGTTTTGATCTACCTAGATCAAACCTAGCTTGGGTATGCTATACATGCTGCAATTACACTTCCTGATTGCAGTGCGCACACACCTACATCTTAGATAAGTGTCTGGATTGGAAGGTTGGGCTGGATAGTTTTAGAAGGGCTTCCTGGATGCGTTCAGCGGAGTGTTTGATGTCTTACCTTGGCTCTCCAATCTTCTAGATTTGAGGTGCTGAAGGCTGACTTTGGTTGCTTCTCTTGTTCCTACAAAATCCATGGAGTTTGGGTAGTTTTCCAGTGTTGCCAACTCTCACAGTTTTATTGTGTGTCTTGTAGTCTTTGGTGTTTGTTCTTAAAGCCCCAGCTCCTGGAGTCTTGGGAATATGTGAGAATCTCAGCTCTCATTTACCAAAATAATAGTTTCTGGCCCTTATGGCAGCGGAAAAAAAATCAAAAACCTGAACCCTAAAGGCTCAAAGAAACCCAGAAAGCAAATACAAATAATTCCAAGTTATTTTTTTTAAATCTCATGAATTTCAAGCCAATCTCATGATATTGGGAGATCTCTCTCTTGACTTGTTGACCATTTGGGGTTGGCCACACTGACAGTGTCTTCCAGCATAGCTGGTTTGGAATGATTCTGTTTTATCCTTCGATACTGGCTAACCCCCAACCATTTGAAAAATCATGTCGGGGCCCCAAAATCATGAGATTGCTGTAGAAATTGTGAGATATGCTTTCCCCTATGGTTGTGGGAGTTCTAATAAGCATGGAAAGGCTTTAACGGTGTTATTCTTCTGGGGTCAATTCCACCCCATGCAGAGGGCTATTGCTCAAGGCCAGGGCACTGCATGAGTCTTGCTTCAGCCCTACGGGTGCTATAGCTCTCTGCACAGGGGTGAATTTCCTCCTCTCTGCAGATGTCATCGGGTGACCCTGCCGTGGGCATTCTTCATGCACAGGTTGTGACACAACAGGCACGCCTAGCTTCAGTTTCTTTTTTAGTATCCCTGAAAGGAATATTGTCTCTCAGTGTGCACCACCAAGCCCAGCTCTGGGTATAGCTTGCTCACATACACCAGTGCAGTAGTTCCCCTAAAGCCATTCTCCAGCGTGCACAGTAAACATAAAGGTACCGTGGTTTCTCCATTCCCCACTCCAGGGGAATCACCTCCATCCACCCACCCACTCCATAGCAGCACATTGTTCCCAGTTCCTTTCACCCCTGATGCAAGGCCCCGCTCTCCAGGCCATCCACTTGAGAGTGGCCAGTCTCCACAGCCCCCATCAGGTGTCCCCAAGAGAGCTCCCCAGGCCTCCCTGCCAGGGGGGGATCCACCCTCCCACACCAACCCTCTTGAGCCCAGGCTCGACTTCCCCAGATAAGCTGGATCTTCCCCATTTGCCAAGGAGCCACTGCCTGAGCCTTAAACGCCTCAGGAGTCCTGAGCTGTGGCCAATTCTTGCTAGCAGTGCTGTTCCACACAGCTCTTTCTACCTACTGCTTCCCAGCCAGCTGGCCAATTCTCCTAGTCTCCTCCCCTCTAGGGCCCAGGTGCCCACTCTTAAGCCCAGCTGGGGACAGGGAGGGGTCAACTGGCCAGTCAGAGATGCACGGCCTCTTTTCTCCCCTCTCTCCCCCCATGACAGTAGAGCTAGTGAATTTGTTTTAATGCCCTTTTGTGGATCTGAAGTTGGGAGCTCCCTGAGAGCCTGTCCTAGACTGACCCCTCTTTCCTGAGGAGCTGGGATTTGAATTGCTTGTCAGTCCTTTCTTTGTATTTATGACTGGCCTTTGCACTTTGATTTCTGTTGCTCTCTGTTTCTGGCATGGGCGGGGGGACGAGAGGATCACTGGGGTTTAAAGCAACCAGAACATCTCTCTCTTGGTGCAGAAGCCCTGGAGGGGAAGGAAGAGATGGGGAAGGGCTGTCTCTTGTCTGAAATCATTGCAAGTTTTGTGCAGGTGTCTGATCAGGCTCTGGGGAGGGTTGTGGGTCTGGTTCTGTCTCCTCCAGCACAGCTGTTTGCTACTACAGCCTAAAGCTGCTGGCGAGGGCTGAGGCAAAGTCCCAGACATGAGGTACTAGGGTTGGCTGAGGGCAGGGAGGGCTTGGGATAGGTTTCTGTCTCCCTGACTGACAAGCTCTTTTGGATTCACAGCTTCTGTCCATGTTTGAGGAGAACTATCCTGAGACCCTGAAGTGCCTGTTTGTAATTAAAGGTGGGTTTAACCGCAATGCAGGACAGGGCTTGCATGCTTCCCCTCCCCGCCCAACTGTGCAGTTGCATGCACATGCACACATACATGCATGCACATACATGTGTGAGCTGTCACAGCAGACTTGCATTTGCAGGAGACACTGCATGCATGTCTCTGCCACCCAGGGAGAGAAACACAGAACACCCAGTCTAGAGAGTGCTCTGTGCAGACCCTCTACCTTTGCCACCTGGGGTACAGGGCTACAAAGCCCTGGCTGGGATGATTTAGTTGGGGATTGGTCCTGCTTTGAGCAGGGGGTTGGACTAGATGACATCCTCGGTCCCTTCCAACCCTGATATTCCATGATTCTATGATACCCAGCTGTGGAAGCATGGTTGTTTGTGCCATGGCCCAGTAGGAGACACCACAGTCAGCCCAAGAGATGCACCACGGTGTTGGCCATGTGGTATGTTGTTCTCCCATCTCTATCACATTGGTACAGCACTGGCACTCCATGGCAGGGATCGGTGAGAGACGTGAGGAAGGCATTGCAGATCCCTGGCAGAGGGTGGTGCTGGAGGTGGAAGGCCAGGGTGAGAGGATGGTGTGAAAGATTTCTTGCCCATGATGCTATGTTCTCTCTGTACCATCCTTGCAGCTCCCAAGCTCTTCCCTGTGGCCTACAACCTCATCAAGCACTTCCTGAGCGAAGACACCCGCAAGAAGATTGTCGTCCTAGGAGGTGAGTTTGACCCTGCCCTCTTTCCCTGCCTTGCACCTCCACTCCCAGCCTAGCTCATGGGCCCAAAATGACCAGGCCCCCTGTCCCAGAGCCCCTTTCCTAATGGGAAGTTGCTGCCCAGCCTGAGTCTAACCCCCTCTGCTCAGTGCAGGGACATCACCAGACTGCTGCTTCCTATTGCCTAGTTGATGCCCCAGTCCCACCATTCACAGACAGCTGTTCTGTTTGGGCATGGAGGGTCTCATGATGATCATGATGCTGGGCAGGATAAATGAACCCGTTCAAAGCGTCTTTGTACATCTCACTGGCTCAGCGGGGCTGGGCTGATCAGCAGCTGGATGGGAGACCTCCCAGGAAGACTTAAGCGGGTGTGAGTGACTTGGTGGCAGTGCTGCTGCCAGTGCCTCTGAGTGGCAGTAGTGGGCAGTGGACTGCTGGAAGTACCATACTTCAGATGAAATGTAAAACCAAGCTGGTGTGTTTTAACTGCCTGCGGGTGTCTTTGTAAACTGATCCACCCTCCTGGCCAAGTTTCAGTTTGCAGGGCTACACCCTGTCTCCCTAAATCTCCCCATGCCCCGTTCACTACGTGTCCTGCAGGACTGCCTAGTGGTGCTGTGAATGATTATAAACAGCTGTCCTCCCCAAAGGCTGATGCAGTGATGTACAGTACATAGTCTGTAAAGCCCTTGGAACTAGAACTGTCAAGCAATTAAAAAAAATTAATTGCAATTAATCATGCTTTTAAATTTATAATAGAATACCATTTATTTAAATATTTTTGGATGTTTTCCACATTAAATATATTGATTTCACTTACAACACAGAATACAAAGTGTACAGTTCTCACTTTATATTTATTACAAATATTTGCACTGTAAAAAACAAAAGAAATAGTATATTTCAATTCACCTAATACAAGCACTGTAGTGCAATCTCTTTATAATGAAAGTTGAACTTACAAATGTAGAATTATGTGCAAAAAATAACTTCATTCAAAAACAAAACAATCTGAAACTTTAGAGCCTACAAGTCCAATCAGTCCTACTTCTTATTCAGCCAATCGCTCAGACAAACACGTTTGTTTATGCTGCCCGCTTCTTGTTCACAATGTCACCTGAAAATGAGAACAGGCATTCTCATGGCACTGTTGTAGCCAACATCGCAAGATATTTACGTGCCAGATGCGCTAAAGATTCACATGTCCCTTCATGCTTCAACCACCACTTAAGAGGATATGTGTCCATGCTGATGACGGGTTCTAACAATCCAAAGCAGCACAGACCGACAAATGTTCATTTTCATCATCTGAGTCAGATGCCACAAGCAGAAGGTTGATTTTCTTTTTTGGTGGTTCGAGTTCTGTAGTTTCCGCATTGGAGTGTTGCTCTTTTAAGACTTCTGAAAGCATGCTCCACACCTCATCCCTTTCAGATTTTGGTAGGCACTTCAGATTCTGAAACCTTGGGTCGAGTGCTGTAACTATCTTTAGAAATCTCACATTGGTCCCTTCTTTGCGTTTTGTCAAATCTGCAGTGAAAGTGTTCTTAAAATGAACAATGTGTGCTGGGTCATCATCCGAGACTGGTATAGCATGAAATACATGGCAAAATGTGCATAAAACATAGAGCAGGAGACATACAATTCTCCCCCAAGGAGTTCAGTCACAAATTTAATTAACACATTTTTTTTAATGGGCATCATCAACATGGAAGCATGTTCTCTGGAATGGTGGCCGAAGTATGAAGGGGTATACAAATGTTTACCATATCTGGCTCTTGAATACCTTGCAGCGCCGGCTACAAAAGTGCCATGTGAATGCCTGTTCTCACTTTGAGGTGACATTGTAAATAAGAAGCGGGCAGCATTATCTCCCATAAATGTAAACAAACTTGTTTGTCTTAGCAATTGGCTTCACAAGAAGTAGGACTTAGTGGACTTGTAGGCTCTAAAGTTTTACATTGTTTTGTTTTTGAGTGCAGTTGTGTAACAAAAAGCCCTACATTTGTAAGTTGCGCTTTCACAATAAAGAGATCGCACTACAGTGCTGTAGCTCACGAAAGCTTATGCTCTAATAAATTTGTTAGTCTCTAAGGTGCCACAAGTACTCCTTTTCTTTTTACTATTTCTTTTGTTTATCGTTTTTACAATGCAAATATTTGTAATAAAAAAAATATAAAGTGAGCACTTGACTCTTTGAATTCTGTGTTGTAATTGAAATTAATATATTTGAAAATGTAAAAAAAAATCCAAAAATATTTAATAAATTTCAACTGGTATTCTATTTAACAGTGTGATTAAAACTGCAATTAATCGTGATTATTTTTTTAATCTGCATGAACTTTTTTGCATTAATCACATGAGTTAACTGTGATTAATTGACAGCCCTACTTGGAACCTTTGTGTTAAAAGGATAAAGAAATGTGAGATCATTAGTCCATTGCTATTAAAGGGAAACAGTCAGGTGATACAGGGGCACCTTAATATTGTGACCTGTGTATTTCCTTCTTCACTTCTTGGCTTTCTTCTTGAAACAAAACCCAGTGTGACAGCTCCTCCAGCTGGCTCTGTGCTGCCACTGGGCTAACAAACCCTTTTCCCAGGCTGGCACTGCTTACGCCGGTGATGATGCCATTTCCTGCACAGGGAGCAATGGAAACAAAAAGCCATCATTCATTTGAGCCCCATTCAATGTGCATCAGCGGAGGGAAGGAGATGGCAACCCAAACAGTGCATTTCATGTTGTGACAGTGGCTTGAGAGCCACAGGGAGTGGAGTCCACAGCTGTGGCCAATGCACCTTGAGCTTCACTCTTATTATTTAATGACCAGCACGGTCCCAGCCCAAAGCTTACAGTCTGAACAGACAAGTCAAACCCAAGCAGGGCATTCTCATCCCTATTTCATGTGGGGGGACACTGAGAACCAGTGAAACTCAGTGACTTGCCCAAGAGCTGGGAATTGAAGCCAGCTCTCCTGAGTCCCACTCTAGCGCCTTCCCCCTAAGAGCACTGCCTTTCTCCTCCGAGCTGAAGGCATAGCCCCTCCAGTGGGAGCCCGGTGGTCACTCTCCATGGCCCATTCAGTCATTAGCCTGTCTGCTAAGACTGCCCCTGAGAGAGCCAGTGGCGTGTGAGGAAATGGGTGTTGTTCTCTAAACCGGCAGGCTGGGTTAGGCAGGGGTCCAGTCAGTGGCAGAGAGCCAGAGCCAGGCACTGTTGGGGTAACACCGTCCTGTGCTAATAAGGCACCTTGGCCAGTGCCTCTGATCCGTCCCCATTGTCACAGGACTATATGCATATCTGTGTCACGCGGGGCTGGGCTGAGAGCCACCAGTTCGCTCCAGCCATTGGCCATGAGGATGGTGTTCAATTCCTGCTAGCCCAGGCTGGCTTTGGACCCAGGCTGTAAAGTGATGACACAAGGCGGATAGTGGAGCCAAACGTTTGGGTCAGGCCTGGCCTGTTCTGGAGCAGGGACAAGCTCGGCAGCCATCATTGTCCTGGCTTTTAGTGCTGCGTGTTCTGTGTGTCGCTGACACACAAATGCCCCCTTAAGAGCAGCTGTGGGAGCATTGTCATGCTTGTGCTACAGGCACACGTGGGCACTGGAGATGGCTGCCAGGGACTCACCCTTTGGCTTCTAACCCCCACGTGCTCTGTGCTGAGCTCCCTGCACATCTTAGCTCAGCTGGCCAGACATGGTCAGACTACAAGGTTGATGTTGGTTCCATTTCCCTTGGTTATCTCAGCTCCTTGGCAGGATCCTCAGAGCAGAGAGCGTTATTTGTCTCCACCCCTTCTCTCCTTGTCTTGGCTAAGGGGCAGGGGACGGCTAATGAGTGGGTCTTCTATGCACCAAGCCAGTCTCCACCACGCCAGAAACTGGGCCACCCCAGCTCCATGGCATCACCACTCCCAGCGCTCACATGTTGGGGTGGAAAGACATGGGGAGGGACTGGAAGCGCAAACAGATCTTTTTCCATCCCTCACCTCTCTGGTTCTGTTTCCCCCACCCCAAGGAGCTCAGTGTGCTGTAGGTGCCTGTGTTCCCTTCTGCCCTGTGATCCCAGCAGAGGAGAGGGTCCCCCTACCCTCCACTCCAGCTCTCTAGTCACAGAGGGCGACTCCTGCAGATGTAACCTCAATGCTCTTCTCTCTCTGCCAGCAAACTGGAAGGAGGTCCTGCAGAAGTACATCGCCCCCGAGGAGATCCCTGTGGTGTACGGGGGAACCCTCCGGGATCCAGACCAGAACCCCAAGTGTGTGACCAAGGTATAGTGACCCCATCCTGAACACCAGAATCCCCCACTTGCATGCGGGGGTGTCAGCCACTGCTCTTCCAGTCACAGCCCAGCTCTTCTAGTGCAGCCACCAGCTGGGGAGCCCCAGTGGGAGACATGGCAGGGGAGAAGCCTCTGGCCTCCAATGCAGGAGTCCTCTTGGTCATCTTGTGTCCCAACCAGGGTGAGAGTGATGCCAAGGGGCGATGCCCTTGTGGCTCAGGGCCTGATTCTTGTTCGTTCCAGATTAACTACGGCGGCGACATCCCCAAGAAGTACTACGTGCGGGACCAGCTGAAGCAGCAGTATGAGCACTTAGTGGTAGTGAACCGGGGCTCCTCCCACCAGGTGGAGTACGAGATCCTCTTCCCAGCCTGCATCCTCAGGTAGGGAGAGCTGGTATAGAGCTGTCCCCGGAGCTACCAGCAACGCATGGGCCCTGCCTGGAGCGAGCAGATAATAGGGGCTGTGTGAGGATGAATTGGGGTGGGGGGCAGTGCCAAGACGTGGGTCACCCCGCCACCCTGGGCCAGCCCACCTACACAGACGGGGGTGGGGTAGGAAGGTACTAAGGCTTGGGTCAGATGAGCTATCTAAGGTTAATGAGTTCTGGGTCACACCAACTACCCGGGCATGACACTCCAGTCAGGGTGAGCCCACTGAGTGTGCGTGGGGGTAGTTACTGAAGCATGGGTTAGCCCCACTGTATTAGGGGAGGATGGATGGCAAGGTCTGGATTAGCTCCACAGGCTGCGCGGTGGTATCCCGGTCTAGACCAGCCTCATTGTATTGGGGTGGGGTTGTTATGAGGGGAAAGGGTCATGGGAGCCCCCTGTGTCTACGACCTTGTCCCGCCAGGTGGCAGTTCATGTCCGAAGGGGCCGACGTGGGTTTTGGGGTCTATCTGAAGACTAGAATCGGGGAACGGAAGCGAGCTGGCGAGATGACGGAGGTGCTTCCAAACCAACGCTACAATGCCCACCTGGTGCCCGAGGACGGCTCCCTCACCTGTTCCGTAGCCGGTGTCTGTAAGTGGCTCCCTCTCCTTTGCTGCTGGGAGCTTCCCCATCTGTTGGCTGCAGAGATCATGCTGAATCTGCTGGGGGGAGGAGTTGGGACTTAAGGGGCACCATCTCTGCCAGCATTTATGGAAAGAAAATACAGAGAATTCCCCAGGTAATTGAGACGCTAATTTCAGGGCCAATCTCTGAGCTTCCCTCCAGCTGCAGGTTAATCTGCCAGCTGGAATTGCCACCCTCAGAGCGAGTTTCTGCCCTGTTCTGGCCCAAGGTGTCACTGACACCACTTCATGTGGGCTGGGGAATGGGTGGATGATGTGGGAAAAATGAATCTATTTAAGCCTGAATAACTCTAAAGGCCACATCAGCTTGCATCACAGATACAGAACACTTTGCTCATTAGTCTACCTGATCTTACCCATGTAACAGAATCAGCCAGTTCAACCAGAAACCCATTCAGGTGATAAGTAGCCTTTGCTGGGATTACTCTGTAAACTAGCACCTCAGCAGGATTTCCAGGAGGAGTTTTCTGGGTTCTTCCTGGGAACCCATTCTGCTGAATTAAATGCAAAGAAGGAGCAGTCAGACTCCTGCAAAGTTCTATCTCTTTTTATATAGAACTATTTAATACGTAGCCATTTAAATAAGAACATAAGAATGGCCATACTAGGTCCATCTAGCCAGGTATCCTGTCTTCCTACACTGGCCAATGCCAGGTGCCCAGAGGGAATGAACAAAACAGGTAATCAAGTTATCCATCCCATCATCCATTCCCAATTTCTGGCAAACAGAGGCTTGGGACACCATCCCTGCCTATACTGGCTAATATCCATTGAACTTATTTAGTTATTTTTTAAATCCCGTTCTAGTCTTGGTCTTCACAACATCTTCTGTCAAGGAGTTCCACAGGTTGACTGTGCATTGTGTGGGGAAAAAAAAATACTTCCTTTTGTTTGTTTTAAATCTGCTGCCTATTAATTTCATTTGGTGACCCCTAGTTCTTGTGTTATGAGAAGGAGTAAATAACACTTCCTTATTTACTTTCTCCACACCAGTCATGATTTTATTTCCCCCCCCAAGTCGTCTCTTTTCCAAGCTGAAAAGTCCCAGTCTTATTAATCGCTCCTCATTTGGAAGCCGTTCCATACCCCAATCATTTTTGTTGTCCTTTTCTGAACCTTTTCCAATTCTCGTATATCTTTTTTGAAGTGGGCGACCACATCTGCACGCAGTATTCAAAATGTGGGCATACCATGGATTTATATAGAGGCAATCTGATATTTTCTGTCCTATTACCTATCCCTTTCTTAATGATTCCCAACATTCTGTTGGCTTTTTTGACTGCTGCTGCACATTGAGTGGATGTTTGCAGAGAACTATCCATAATGACGCCAAGATCTCTCTTGAGTGGGAACAGCTAATTTAGACCCCATCATTTGATATGTATAGTTGGGATTATGCTTTCCAATGTGCATTACTTTGCATTTATCAACATTGAATTTCATCTGCCATTTTGTTGCCCAGTCACCCAGTTTTGAGAGATCCTTTTGTAGCTGTTCGCAGTGTGCCTGGGACTTAACTATCTTGAGAAGTTTTGTATCATCTGCAAATTTTGCCACTTCACTGTTTATCCCTTTTTCCAGATCATTTATGAATATGTTGAATCGGACTGGTCCCAGTACAAATCCCTGGGGGACACCACTATTTACCTCTCTACATTCTGAAAACTGACCATTTATTCCTACCCTTTGTTTTCTATCTTTTAACCAGTTACCAATCCTTGAGACAACCTTCCCTCTTATCCCATGACTACTTATTTTGCTTAAGAGCCTTTGGTGAGGCACCTTGTCAAAGGCTTTCTGAAAATCTAAGTACACTATAGTCACTGGATCACCCTTATCCACATGCTTGTTGGCCCCGTCAAAGAATTCTAGCAGATTGGTGAGGCATGATTTCCCTTTACAAAAACCTTGTTGACTCTTCCTCAACAAATTGTGTTCATCTATGTGTCTGATAATTTTGTTCTTTACTATAGTTTCAATCAGTTTTCCCAGTACTGAAGTCAAGCTTACCGGCCTATAATTGCCAGGATCACCTCTGGAGCCCTTTTTAAAAATTGGCATCACATTACCTATCTTTCAGTAATTTGGTACAGAAGCTGATTTAAATGATAGGTTACAGACTACAGTTAGTAGTTCTGCAATTTCACATTTGAGTTCCTTCAGAACTCTTGGGTGAATACCATCTGGTCCTGGTGACTTATTGCTGTTTAGTTTATCCATTTGTTCCAAAACCTCCTCTGACACCTCAATCTGGGACAGTTCCTCAGATATGTCACCTAAAAAGAATGGCTCAGGTTTGGGAATCTCCCTCACATCCTCAGCCATGAAGACTGTAGGGGACTGCAGAAGACTTTGTTATGGCCTAGCTAGGGAACTTCTGCTTTCTTGCACTAATAGGTTATTGTAAAACATAGAAACCCAGCTAGAACCGGCCGTTGGCCGGTTACAACTGCTTCGCATAGCTCTTTGCCAGGTAGCAAAAAACCCCTTTTAAAAAGTACCTAATTCTATATTCATGAGCTGTTTTTGTGTAGTGCTTATTAATGCTGGCCATCTGCCCCTCAGTTGGACTCCATCCCAGGCAAAGCTCCGGTGTGCTGGGTTCCCCGCCTCCGTAACTGCAACGCTTGGAGTCCCTGTTGTGGGTGGGTCACTAACGTTCAGTAAAGCCAATAACTCACAGCTGTGTGTAAGCCTTGTTTTTTTCGAAGTATTCCTGCCAGGCCTGTGGTGCTTTGAACACCTTGGCCCAGAACAACGACCAATGCAAAGAATTCATTTAGTTTCTCTGCAATGGCCTTGTCATCCTTGAGTACTCCTTTATCATCTCGATTGTCCAGTGGCCCCTGTCGTGAAATTTGGGGGAGACAAGCCCTGCACCTCCCCCACTTCCTGAGATTCTACCTGACTCTCAGCCAGCCAGTAAAACAGAAGGTTTTTTAAACACAGTCCAAAACAGAACTTGTAGGTACAGACAACAGGATCCCTCAGTCAGGTCCATCTTGAGGGGTAGGGAGCCAGACCCAGTTCTGGCCTCCCTCCATTTCCCCAGTCAGCTCCAGACTGAAAAACCCCCTCCAGCCTCTCCTCCAGCCACACACCTCCTCCTCCAGCCTTTGTCCAGTTTCCCAGGCAGAAGGTGTCACCTGGCTCCATCCCCCTCCTGGGCTCAGGTTACATGCTCAGGTATCCTCCCTGAAGTGAAGTCACACCCTGATATCCCATCACCAATGCAGACAGTACTTGCAAAACTCTCACGCAAAATCCCCAGGTCAATCCTTCCCACTCCCTACTTCGTCACAGCCCCACTGCTTTTTTAGCAGGTTTCCTGCTTCTGATGTACTTAAAATTTATTTTGCTATTACTTTTTGAGTCTTTGGCTAGCTGTTCTTCATATTCTTCTTTGACCTTTCTAATTATATTTTCTTCTTCATTTGTCAGAGTTCAGAGTAGCAGCCATGTTAGTCTGTATTCGCAAAAAGAAAAGGAGTACTTGTGGCACCTTAGAGACTAACAAATTTATTTGAGCATAAGCTTTCATGAGCTACAGCATCCGATGAAGTGAGCTGTAGCTCACGAAAGCTTATGCTCAAATAAATTTGTTAGTCTCTAAGGTGCCACAAGTACTCCTTTTCTTTTTGTCAGAGTCTATGCTCCTTTCTATTTTCCTCACTAGGATTTAACTTCCACTTTTTAAAGGATGCCTTTTTGCCTCTCACTGCTTCTTTTACTTTGTTGTTCAGCCACCGTGGCTCATTTTTGGTTCTCTTACTAAGTTTTTTAATTTGGGGTATACATTTAAGTTGAGCTCTATTAAGGTTTCTTTAAAAAATTTCCATGCAGCTTGCAGGAATTTCACTTTTGGCGCTGTACCTTTTAATTTCTGTTTAACCTCTTCATTTTTGTGTAGTTCCCCTTTCTGAAATTAAATGCTACAATGTTAGGTTGCTGTGGTGTTTTCCCTGCCACAGGGATGTTAAATTCAATTATTTTATGGTCACTGTTACCAAGCGGTCCAGCTATATTCACCTCTTGGATCGGATCCTGTGCTCCACTTGTGACTAAATCAAGAATTGCCTCTCCTCTTGTGGTTTCCAGGACTAGCATCTCCAAGAAGCAGCCATTTAAGGCATCAAGAAACTTTATCTCTGCACCCCGTCCTGGGGCGACATGGACCCAGTCAATATGGGGATAGCTGAAATCTCCTATTATTATTTTTTTTTATTTTTATAGCCTCTCTAATTTCGCTGAGCATGTCATAGTCATTATCACCATACAGGTCAGGGGGTCGGTAGTCTATCCCTACTGCTATATTCTTATTATTAGAGCATGGAATTACTATTCATAGAGATTCTATGGTACAGTTTGGTTCATTTAAGATTTTTACTTCATTTGATTCTATGCTTTCTTTCACATATAATGCCACTCCCCCCCACAGCATGACCTGTTCTGTCCTTCCGGCATATTTTGTACTCTGGTATTACTGTGTCCCATTGATTATCCTCTTTCCACCAAGTTTCTGTGGTGCCTATTAATTCAATAGCCTCCTTTAACACGAGGCACTCTAGTTCACCTATCATATTATTTAGACTTCTAGCATTTGTATATAAGCACTTTAAAAAGTGTCACTTTTAGCTGTCTGCTATTACATGATGTAATTGAATGGGAATCTTTTTAATTTGACTGTTTTCTCATCAGCTCCTACCCATATTTTATCATATTCCATTCTCTCCTCCTTACTAGGACATAGAGAATCTCCATTCATAGATCCTCCCCTAAGGGATACCTCCGGCCCAACCACGTGTTCCTCCACACCTGTTGGCTTTCCCCCAGCCCTTAGTTTAAAAACTGTTCTATGAATATTTACTACCAACAGGGTGTTAGTGCAACCTTCTTCTGGGGAGTTGATATCTCCCAGATCTGTATCCTCCAGCCACTAATGGGCAAAATAACTACACACATTCACAGGTCTGGTTCTGTCCAGCTGGGGGCAGGGCGTATGGATCTCTCCTTCGCACTGAGTGTGGAATAACCCTTCTCCCCTCCTCCTTCAGACGTTCTGCGGTTTGATAACACCTACAGTTACCTCCATGCCAAGAAGGTCAGCTACACAGTGGAGGTTCTGCTGCCAGACAAGAAGTCGGAGGAGCAGATCCAGCACCTGGAGGAGACCATGAATGAGTTGGACCTCAACGATGCCCACCAGTGACGGCTCTTAGAGCCCCTCGTTGTCTGACCCCCACCACCAGCCCCCCTCCCAGCTCTCTCTCACAAGCAAACCCAGGGCTTCTCCCAGACCCAGCCAGCTCCCATGGGGAAGTGAAAATGGAACCATTCTCTAGAGAACCTCTGCTAGTTGCCATTAGAACGTTCAGGCAGCTTCTCTGGAGTGTTCTTTTGGGCATTCCCTCACCCTGGGCTGGCCATGGGGAATGGAGGGGGTGTTTGTAGGAAGGGGAATGGATATTGCAGAGTGGAAGGTTTCCCATCTCTTCCTTGCAGTTACCTAGAATGAACATAACTGAGCTGGGGAGTTAGCGTCTGCATGGCCAGGGTGTGGGATCTAGCACTCTGTGCCCAGACATGCACCAGTTCAGGCTGTCAATCTAGCCAGCATCTGCCAGGTTAATCTGTCCCTGATCTGAACTCCAGGCTTTAAGCACCTGGGGCTAGTGGGAGGTCATGGGGCGTTCAGGAGGGAAACCTCTTCTATTATCGGTGGTTTTGCCCTGCACCTGAGCTGAGCTGAAAACAGGGTGGGAAAGGAGCACTTCTTGGCATGTCCTCTATAGCATAATGAGGTGAAACAGCTGAGAGCCAAAGCCTTGGGGTGGTAGCAGCTGGTGTTGGTGGCAGGGCCCAGGCCATCCAGGCCAGCAGAGCTTTTCAGGGGGGCAGGGTACCCCTTCTTCCCCACCCCTCTGAAAACTTCCCCAGCACTTGTTTGTGTAATTCACTGCCTTGCTCATTAACATTCACACCTAACAAAGGGCTGGAGCTGCTCTGGGGCCAGCAGATCCAGGCTCCACGGTCCCAGGGGGTATTGCTACCCATAGCACTGTAGGGAGACTTGCACTGGGCTCCGTGGCCCAGTGTGTCCTAGAGGGGCAGGGATCCGTAAAGACCAATCGGCTACAAGGGAGTGGGGCAACTTGAGAAAGCAAATCACAGTAGGGAGAAGGGGCAGAGCCTGGGAAGCACAGACACAGAGGGAGGGGAAGTGGGATGTAAGGGCTTGTTTGGGGCATCTTCCCCCTTAATGTCAAAATCAATAATACAGAGCAAATCCCAGAGACGGCAATGTCACCTTTCATGCCCCCCTCCCCGCCCCCAGGGCTGGTCTGAGGCATAAACACACGTCACCGCACTTTAAGGAGGACCCAGGCATTCAGAAGGTGGCCTGGCCTATCTTCCCCCTCTGGGAAGGAAACTCATGGTTGACCTCTCCCTTCCGCAGTCCCAGCAGGAAGCCTGGCCCCTGCCAATGGTAAAGCCACCTCCAGCCCATCCTGGGGCACTAGGAGGGGAGGTTCCCATGAGACTCACACCCAGCAAAGCTTTCAGCAATCTTATTTTCCAGGTCAGCATCAAGAGATGGTGGGGTGCTCCAGGGCCACTGAATTCCTGACCCCTCAGCTGGCCCAGAGTTTTGTGCAATGAGGACATTGGTTCTGAATGCAGCTGTTGCCCATTTCACTGACTTCCCAACCCTCAGCTTGTGGGACCTGATCCCCATCCACAGGGGAAAGGGAGTGGCACTGGCGGTGGGGTTGGAAAAAGACTGCATGGGGAGGCCAGGAGCAGGTATACACTGCAGACTGTACACTGCATTAGGGTGCAAATGGAGCAAGTGGAAATGCCTGAGCCAAAGACTTATCAGAAAGCCAGCTCTAGATTGGAACCAAGATGGCTCAAGCATCCACAAGCAAGTGGAGGTCTCCCATGCAGTTGCACTGTGTTCTGGAACAGAGAAACAGCCAGTGCAAGTTGTATGTGCAGCAGATCCCAGAGACAGCAAAGATGGGATACAGTCCCTGCGCAGCTCTGATTTTTGAGGACATCTCTGGAACAGCCAAGCACGGTGTCAATATGGGAAAACACTGACCATAGAGGGGGAACCGGTGGATTTCATGAAGGACAAATTCCTCCCAAGTTTTGAAGGAAGGCTGCAGCACTCACTCAGCCAGCTGGAAAAGATATGGCACTTTTTATTCTTTGGATCATGGACAGTAGAGAAAAATAGTAAGTTAATATGTGATGGGTGGGCATTATGAGGCTATGCAGCCTAGACCGTATCACCCCATCTGTGCCTCGGGCTCTGACCATCCTAGGTGGGCCACACTGGGTGATACAGCCCAGCTTATGTTGGCCCATCAGTGCCTTACACAGGTTGCACTGGTAATAAGCACTCTAGTCTTAAAGGAAAAGGAGTACTTGTGGCACCTTAGAGACTAACAAATTTATTAGAGCATAAGCTTTCGTGAGCTACAGCTCACTTCATCGGATGCATGAGCTGTAATGAGAGTGATCAAGTAAGGTGAGCTATTACCAGCAAGAGAGCGGGGGAGGGGGGAACCTTTTGTAGTGATAATCAACAGTGTGTATGGTAACATCCATTGTTTCATGTTCTCTGTGTATATAAATCTCCCCACTGTATTCTCCACTGAATGCATCCGATGATGCTCACGAAAGCTTACGCTCAAATAAATTTGTTAGTCTCTAAGGTGCCACAAGTCCTCCATTTCTTTTTGCAGATACAGACTCACACGGCTGCTACTCTGAAAAATGGGAGTAAATTCACATAGGAAAGGAAAAAAGATGGAGCCATCTGGAGCCTCCATCACAGCCGCTAGCTCCCAGCCCACCTGCCCTTTCAAATCCTCATGTGCCAAGGTAAACATCAGAGGTGAGATGGTTTGAAATAACAATGGATCATTATAGGATGGAATAATATATATTTTGTGCTCTCTCTCGGTGTTCACAGTCTTTATTAGTAAATGGCTGAACAGATCATTGTCTCATCTGCTCATTTGGGGGTGTGGGTTCATAAATTATCAAGGTGGCCAGACTTCTGTGCTCCCTGCCTTCAGCCTGGCCCTTGTGCTCACACCAGCTGAGCATCCTTCCCTCTCCCTGCAGCAAGAGAGCCCCCCCCCCACTGGTTTAGTAGCATGGGGGGGTTAAGCAGATCTCTCGGTTTAGGAGGCCTCATTGTGCATGTTCGGGGTTGGCAACAGGTACTACTGCAGCAACATTGGACTTCCCGCCACCCCCAGCATCCCCCCACAGCCGGCATCCCCTCGCCCCCACCGCCAGCGCCCTCGCCCCCACCCCACAGCCGGCATCCCCTCGCCCCCCACCGCCAGCGCCCTCGCCCCCACCCCACCGCCGGCATCCCCTCGCCCCCCACCGCCAGCGCCCTTGCCCCCACCCCACAGCCGGCATCCCCTCGCCCCCACCCCGCCACCCTCACCCCCACCCCACCCCACAGCCGGCATCCCCTCGCCCCCCACCGCCAGCGCCCTCGCCCCCACCCCACAGCCGGCATCCCCTCGCCCCCCACCGCCAGCGCCCTCGCCCCCACCCCACAGCCGGCATCCCCTCGCCCCCCACCGCCAGCGCCCTCGCCCCCACCCCACCGCCGGCATCCCCTCGCCCCCACCACCAGCGCCCTCGCCCCCACCCCGCCGCCCTCACCCCCACCCCACCCCACAGCCGGCATCCCCTCGCCCCCACCGCCAGCGCCCTCGCCCCCACCCCACCGCCGGCATCCCCTCGCCCCCACCCCACCACCAGCGCCCTCGCCCCCACCCCACCCCACCGCCGGCATCCCCTCGCCCCCACCGCCAGCGCCCTCCCACGCCAGCCTGCGGCCTCAGGACCCGGCCCAGCCCCGCACGCGCAGGCCCAGAGCTGTGGGGGGAGGGGCTCCATTCCGCTGGGGCCTCTTCGAGGGCGGACTCGCTACAGCGGGGAGGAGAGCTGCTAGCGCAAGCGCACTGCGGCCTCAGCACCCCCGCGGCGCATAGATGTGCGCACGCGCACTATCAGGCGGCTGGCTTCCGGGGTGGCCCGCGGCCGTTCCACGCAGCGTTTCGCCGTCACGTGACTGTCAGGCCTGGAACTCGCGGCAGGCCTCTCGCTTCGGGCCGGAAGTGCCCCCGGTCGGGATGGGCGGGGCCGCAGAGGAGGGATTGGAGGGGGGTAAATTAGGGACCGTCTGAAAATTCGTGTCCCTAACCTGGGCGGGCAGCAGGGCCAGCGATGAGCTCCGCGGTCTCCCCGCCCAGCCGGCGGGCTCCAGGGCCCCCCATCCCCGAGCCCGGCCCGGCCCGGGGTCCCTCGCCCAGCCGGCGGGCTCCAGGGCCCCCCATGCCCGAGCCCGGCCCGGCCCGGGGTCCCTCGCCCAGCCGGCGGGCTCCAGGGCCCCCCATCCCCGAGCCCGGCCCGGCCCGGCCCGGGGTCCCTCGCCCAGCCGGCGGGCTCCAGGGCCCCCCATGCCCGAGCCCGGCCCGGCCCGGGGTCCCTCGCCCAGCCGGCGGGCTCCAGGGCCCCCCATCCCCGAGCCCGGCCCGGCCCGGGGTCCCTCGCCCAGCCGGCGGGCTCCAGGGCCCCCCATCCCCGAGCCCGGCCCGGCCCGGGGTCCCTCGCCCAGCCGGCGGGCTCCAGGGCCCCCCATGCCCGAGCCCGCCCCGCTCTCGCCAGACTCCTCATCACAGTCTATTCCCTTCCCTCCCTCAACGCAGCATTTTTCCCCTCGGCTTTGTAATCCGGTGTCTTCCTCCTCCACGGACTGGGCGGGAGCAGGGTGGTGCCGGATAAAGGGGCTCCCCGCTTTCAGGGTGGTAGCCAGCCCCAGCACGGCCCGGAACAGGCATTGCAGGGCAAGTGCTTCGGCGCCGCTGTAATAGGGGCTGGAGGAAGCCTGATCAGTGCCTCTGGGGGGGCCCCTGCAGTCGCCCCTGCGAGGGGACGAACCGTGCTCCGCTGCTCGGTCAGCGCTAGCCGCGGCAAGGGGCTGTGGCATGCTCCGGGCTACACTACACCTGACCAGCTAGAGCATGGCAGCAGGCGGAAACATTCTTCCATCCACCTAACACTGTGTACAGCAGGTTTTTTGGTCAGCATCACCATGCCACTCGGGGTCTCTATAGACCTGGCCTCAGCGAGGATGGGATCTTGGGAGATTTTAGGTGCTAAACTCAAAGACATCTCTGAGCATGTGAGAACGGATTTTTTCAAAGGCTTATAAACTTGGCTACCTGGACAGATTGTCACAGGGATGGCCAAAAACCACCTCCCTGCCGCAGAGACTACCCTTCCTGCCAAATTTCCACTCCCTGCACCAAAGCATGGGGGTACTAGTGCACTCAAAGAGAAGGGCACCAGGATAATTTAATGGGTTTTCCCCCAGCCTTATTCTCAGAAGCCGCTGAATCATTTCAGCTAGATTTTTTTCCCAAAATAATTCAGCCTGAGACATTTCTGGCTAGCCTGGCCTAGAGAATTTCAGCTGAAATGGTTAGTCTGGCGGAGCTATAAGCAACTGAAAAGGGGATTCACACTGGGCAGTGTTGCCCCCTCACCCCAGGATGTGTGTGTTGCTTACTTTTGAGAGCAAACATCTATGCTGCTGTTGCTACAGCGCCACCGAGAGACAAAGAGATTCATGCCAGGACTTGAATAAAATCCTTAAATTTTTAACAGTCTAAAAATAGAGAGTATTATGTTAACCCCTCCCCTCATCCAGTGGATATTGAGAGGAATAACACAGCAATGTCATTTCCCTGTGCTGCTCTGTGTTCGTTTGCATGAGGTAGGCAGTGCTGAGCCTTCTACATCACCCCTCAGAGAGAGATGCAAGAAGAGGGACTCACTCAACAGCACACCCCTTCATGGCTGGGCACAGCATTGCAGGACCTTGCCTTCAGTCGCTTCTGATGGCCCTTCAGTTGTCTGGTTCTTCTACTGACTTGATCCTCTGGACAGGTCATGTAGTCTCAACTCTTACGAGCTGATAATGTCCCAAATAAACAGTGACCATTACCATAGAACATCTTCCACTCCTGCTGGGCTCCTCTTCACTCCCCCTCTTCTTTTAGCATAGCAGGGTCCCAACCCAAGGCTTCCCAGCAGAACTCAGAAACTCCAGCTAGAACCACATACAACTTAAGTCACTTCTGCCTGCCTCTTGCTTGAGCTTTTAGTCCCTCCTCAGCTCCCTGTTCCTCTTCCAGAGCAGCAACTCCCAGGGCTTTCTCCCCGGAGCTTTGCAGGCAGACCCCCCTACAAAATCTCTATCAAGCATTTTTACAACTACAACACCTGCTGAAGTGAAGAAACAGATTGACAGAGCCAGAAGAGTACCCAGAAGTCACCTACTACAGGACAGGCCCAACAAAGAAAATAACAGAACGCCACTAGCCATCACCTTCAGCCCCCAACTAAAACCTCACCACCGCATCATCAAGGATCTACAACCTATCCTGAAGGACGACCCATCACTCTCACAGATCTTGGGAGACAGGCCAGTCCTTGCTTACAGACAGCCCCCTAAACTGAAGCAAATACTCACCAGCAACCACACACCACACAACAGAACCACTAACCCAGGAACCTATCCTTGCAACAAAGCCCGTTGCCAACTCTGTCCACATATCTATTCAGGAGACACCATCATAGGGCCTAATCACATCAGCCACACTATCAGAGGCTCGTTCACCTGCGCATCTACCAATGTGATAGATGCCATCATGTGCCAGCAATGCCCCTCTGCCATGTACATTGGTCAAACTGGACAGTCTCTACGTAAAAGAATAAATGGACACAAATCAGACGTCAAGAATTATAACATTCAAAAACCAGTTGGAGAACACTTCAATCTCTTTGGTCACTTCATTACAGACCTAAAAGTTGCAATTCTTTAAAAACAAAACCAGACTCCAATGAGAGACTGCTGAATTGGAATTAATTTGCAACCTGGATACAATTAACTTAGGCTTGAATAGAGACTGGGAGTGGATGGGTCATTACACAAAGTAAAACTATTTCCCCTTGTTTATTCCCCCCACCGTTCCTCAGAGGTTCTTGTCAACTGCTGGAAATGGCCTACCTTGATTATCACTACAAAAGGTTCCCCCCCCCCCCGCTCTCCTGCTGGTAATTGCTCACTTTAAGTGATCACTCTTGTTACAGTGTGTATGGTAACACCCATTGTTTCATGTTCTCTATGTATATAAATCTCCCCACTGTATTTTCCACTGAATGCATCCGATGAAGTGAGCTGTAGCTCACGAAAGTTTATGCTCAAATAAATTTGTTAATCTCTAAGGCACCACAAGTACTCCTTTTCCATTAATGACAATGTACTCAATTCTTCGTACAGTTCAAGTCCATTTAAATCAAAACTATCATCGTGCTTCAGGAGGCTCTCTATGTCCTTGTACTTTTTCATTAGCTGCTCTTGTTTTTCTATTTCGTTGAATTTAGTTATATCATACAAAAATCCAAACTGTTCATGATGTGCTCGTAAGGTATTAAACCTTTCATTAATGGCAGATATTGCTTTATCCACCACAACATTAAAAAATTCAACCTCAAATTTCTTTTCTGGATCTTCTATGGTCTCATCTGCTCTTTCATATTCTGCTTGCCATTTTTTCCTTGAAACTCGTGTCACTTTTGGACATGGAAATTTTGGTTCTACACCGAGTGCCTGTGCAAGCTCCCTTGAATTCATTTTCTCTCTATTTCACTAAAAAGTCTCGTGTGTTGTTTAGTATGGTAAGTGTTGAATCAAGCTGCATCATTGGACTCTGCATTATTTTGCTTACACATGAGATTTTAACTAGAATGTCATACCAGATTACGACAGGTGTTAGAAACTTCAAGCTGGATATTTCAGACGCCAACAACTGTGCTTCACTTTTAGCTTTTAGATCTCTGGCTTCTTCGAAATAGTAACTAGTGCTTTGTAAACTTCCTCAGATTGATATCTCAATGTTTTTGCACTTTCTACTCCACTTTCCTAGCGTGTCTCAGATAGAGGCTTAACGGTAATACCATTGACATGTGCTTTGAATATTTGCCATCATTGAGTGGAAGCTGAAAAGAGAACATAAATACGTTGCAGCAAACGAAAAAAAGAAATAGCTTCTACAGAAGACTTGGCCATATCACACAAAATCAAATTAAGGCTGTGGCATGCACATGGAATAAAAGAGGTTCATGGATTTTATGCCAGCAATCTAGCTTCCACGCCAGAGTTGCATCCTCTCATATGGCACCATTATCATAGCCTTGTCCTCTAATGTTCATTATGGACAATCCCATTCATTTTAGTTCATCAAGGAGAGCTTGAAGAAGTCCAAAACCTATAATATTCTCTACTTCCAAAAATGTGATAAACAATTCCCTAACTGTAAGCTGAATCATTAATGTCGACAAATCTCACTACTAACGACATCTGTTCTTGATGACTTATGTCCGGAGTGCAATCTAGAATTATGGCAAAATATTTCGCCAGAGTAACCAATGAAACAATTTTGTCTTTCACTTTATCACTCTTAGCATGATGAGTTTGTGACGAAGTGGGAATGTTCTTAATGTTCTCTCTGAATACTGTGTGGGTGCCTCAGTTTCCCCTAGGCATTTCTTAAGTATCGAGGTGTTGGGATAAGGGTGTGTGATTGTTACAGAGCCCTAGAGGGCCAGTGTGATGGTGTCGGCCAGAGAATGGCCGACACCCTGTCTTCTGGCAAATGATGGCCTGGGCCCCACCTCTGCAAAGGTGCCAACTGAAAGTGTTGGAGAACAAAGAGATCAGGTGGCCTCCTAGCCCTGGAAAGAGACAAAGGCCAGAGGAGGGGCGGGAGAGTTTCAGTTTGGCGCTGGCTGGGGAAATGGAGGGAGGCCCAGATGGGGCTCTGGACTCCCTGGCCCCCAAGATGAACCTGACTGAGGGGTCCTGTTTCCTGAACCTACAAGCTCTGTTTTAGACTGTGTTCCTGTCATCTAATAAATCTTCTGTTTTACTGGCTGGCTGAGAGTCACATCTGACTGCGGCATTGGGGTGCAGGGCCCTCTGGCTTCCCCAGGAGACCCGCCTGTGCGGACTAGCTGTGGGAAGCGCACAGTGTGAGAAGGGGATGCTGAATGCTTCGAGGGCAGACCCAGAGAAGTTGAAACTATGTAAGCTTCTTGCCCTGGAGACAGTCTGCTCACAGAAATGAGGCTCCCCCAGAGTCCTGCCTAGCTTTGTATGGAGTAGTTCCGGAGCATTGCCCAGTGACTCCATGACAGAGTTCATTTTGAATTCTTGGTTCTAAATAGTGGTCATGTATTTCATTTTCAGTTACTCTTTGGAGATGTTCACTCATCACTCTGTCAAATTTTCCCAGCAGTTGTACAAGAGCCCCCAAATTGCCATTTTTTGGCTGGAATAATTTCTCAATGCTTCCTCTAAAAGCAAGATTGTTTGCTGATAGCTATTCAACAATAGATAATAGACGTTCAAGAACATGACACCAATGCTGCTTCTCTGACCCCAGCAATCTTTGATTTTGGGCATCAAGAGTTGTCTGATTTTTTAACCTTACACTCAGCTCACACCATTTGTGCATACTTTCAATGTGGTGTTGTGCCTTTTCATGTTGTGGTAATGTGTGACTAAGATTTTGCCAATTATTAATACTCATGGTTGCTATCTTAAAATTGCAACTGTTGAAAATCTTGCATGGGAAACAAAATACAGCATCCTTGCATTTAGAGTACACAAGCCCCCATCTGTTGACAATTTCACCATTAGGAAGTCTTTTGTAGTAATTGTTTTCAGTGAATTTCCTACCTCTAATGTCTTTAGGATATTCAAGACCTTTTATTTTCACAGGGCCTTTCTCAAGTACAATGGCATGTAATTCGTTGTTTAAAGATTGCGGCCATGCATCCATATCCCATGCTAGTACAGTTTCAATAATTGTAATTTCTTGTTTTGTGTCTGCATCTGTTTCAAATTATTGTTCCTTGTGTTGTTGTTGTTCTTGAGCTTCGTCTGCATAAAAATTTTCTTCGGTAGTTACTTGATGATCTTGATCAACTTTGTTGTTTTCATGATGTACAAACTTAAGTATAGAACCTTTCTGTGCTTGTACAGCTAATCCTATTTCACCTTTCCGTTTTCTTTTTTGTGACCCAGAAAGTTGTTTTCGATATGACATAACTTACAAGGGTGTTTTTTTAAAGAAATAACTGTTTAAATTATTGTCAGATTATCAAAAATATTATTTAAAATAACTAATATAGGATAGCCGTGAGTCTGTGACCTTGAGCCAGTGTGAAGACTCCTTACAAGGTGCTCCACCCTGATGGAGAAACAGTAGAGTTGGAAACCCATGTCATTTTTACAAAGTCACTTTTTAGTTTTAAATGTATAGTGGGCATCAGTCTTAATAAGAAAAGGAGTACTTGTGGCACCTTAGAGACTAACAAATTTATTAGAGCATAAGCTTTCGTGAGCTACAGCTCACTTCATCGGATGCATTTGGTGGAAAAAACAGAGGAGAGATTTATATACACACACACAGAGAACATGAAACAATGGGTTTATCATACACACTGTAAGGAGAGTGATCACTTAAGATAAGCCATCACCAGCAGCGGGGGGGGGGGGGGGGGGGGGGGGGGGGGGGGGGGTGGGAAGGAGGAAAACCTTTCATGGTGACAAGCAGGTAGGCTAATTCCAGCAGTTAACAAGAATATCAGAGGAACAGTGGGGGGTGGGGTGGGGGGGAGAAATACCATGGGGAAATAGTTTTACTTTGTGTAATGACTCATCCATTCCCAGTCTCTATTCAAGCCTAAATTAATTGTATCCAGTTTGCAAATTAATTCCAATTCAGCAGTCTCTCGTTGGAGTCTGTTTTTGAAGCTTTTTTGTTGAAGTATAGCCACTCTTAGGTCTGTGATCGAGTGACCAGAGAGATTGAAGTGTTCTCCAACTGGTTTTTGAATGTTATAATTCTTGACGTCTGATTTGTGTCCATTCATTCTTTTACGTAGAGACTGTCCAGTTTGGCCAATGTACATGGCAGAGAGGCATTGCTGGCACATGATGGCATATATCACATTGGTAGATGCGCAGGTGAACGAGCCTCTGATAGTGTGGCTGATGTGATTAGGCCCTATGATGGTATCCCCTGAATAGATATGTGGACAGAGTTGGCAACGGGCTTTGTTGCAAGGATAGGTTCCTGGGTTAGTGGTTCTGTTGTGTGGTGTGTGGTTGCTGGTGAGTATTTGCTTCAGATTGGGGGGCTGTCTGTAAGCAAGGACTGGTCTATCTCCCAAGATCTGAGAGAGTGATGGCTCGTCCTTCAGGATAGGTTGTAGATCCTTGATGATGCGTTGGAGAGGTTTTAGTTGGGGGCTGAAAACAGACTCCAACGAGAGACTGCTGAATTGGAATTAATTTGCAAACTGGATACAATTAACTTAGGCTTGAATAGAGACTGGGAATGGATGAGTCATTACACAAAGTAAAACTATTTCCCCATGGTATTTCTCCCCCCCACCCCACCCCCCACTGTTCCTCTGATATTCTTGTTAACTGCTGGAATTAGCCTACCTGCTTGTCACCATGGAAGGTTTTCCTCCTTTCCCCCCCCTGCTGTGGGTGATGGCTTATCTTAAGTGATCACTCTCCTTACAGTGTGTATGATAAACCCATTGTTTCATGTTCTCTGTGTGTGTGTATATAAATCTCTCCTCTGTTTTTTCCACCAAATGCATCCGATGAAGTGAGCTGTAGCTCACGAAAGCTTATGCTCTAATAAATTTGTTAGTCTCTAAGGTGCCACAAGTACTCCTTTTCTTTTTGCGAATACAGACTAACACGGCTGCTACTCTGAAATCAGTCTTAATGTTAGTTTTAACTCTATATCACTGTTACACTGTAACAAGATCAATGGCATTATCCAGTTTAATAAGCAGGGTTTCCAAACAGCGGGAAAATAGAAACCTAGTTTTACTCCTAGGTGACCAAAATGAAATCAGCACAGAATCATCTCATCTAGATTAAGGTAGGACAGAAATGTCCTGAAAACAGCCCAGGAACTGGAGAGAGAGGTCAAGAACATGCTGGATTTAGGGGTGATCCAGATATCCTCCATTCCTTGGGTCTCTCTCTTGGTGTTGGTCTCCAAGGACAGGTCAATCCGGTTTTGTGTGGCCTACCAAAAGCTTAATGCCATCACCAAGTTCGATGCCTACTCCATGCTTAGGCCTGACGAGCCTTTAGACAAGCTGGGGGGGCTCGTTATCTCACTATTATGGATCTCACCAAGGGCTACTGACAAGTACCTTTGGATCCAGATGCCAGGCTTAAATCTACTTTTATCATCCTCTGGGACTATACGAGTTCCTGGTCCTACCTTTTGGCCTAAAAGGGACACCTGCAGGGCTGTCCCTATAGATTGTGGTGCTCTATGCAGCCTGCCTGTGGGAGGGGCAGCGGCTCCAGGCCTCCAAGGTGGGAGGCGTCCCAGGCCTCTGTAGGGGTTGGGGGTGGGGCTGTGCCCAAGGGCTTTGGGAGGCAGGAGCAGCCAGTGCAGGAAGGCAGCAGGGGTCGGGCCCGATCCTGCACTCATGGGGCGGTGGGAAGTGGAGTGGCCCAGCCCCAGGCTGCTCTCCTGTGCTCCCCTGGCTCCCAGGCTTCGGGGAAGGGGGGAGCTGCCCCCCAGCACTCACCGATGGCACGGCTGGGAGCTGGTGTAGCGTAGCAGGCTGGGGCCAGCGCCAGGTTGCTCCACTTCCCGCTGCCTGGTGAGTGCAGGGCAGCCCCGACCCCTGATGCAGTCCCCAGGGATGCATACCTCAGGGGACGGGATGGGGGGGAGGGGCAGAGTGGGGGCAGGGCTGGGGTGGAGCAGGGGTGGGAAGGGGAGGCGGCGGAGCAGGGACAGGGGCTGAGGGGACCGGGTGGGGCCGGGGGGGAGGCAGCTTTTCTGGGCCCTGCTGTGTGCAGTGCAGAAGGGGCCAGCTCAGCTGTCCAGGGGATTGGGCTGGCCACTGGAGCTGGATGCAGCACACAGCTGCACAGGGCACTGGGAAATTTGGGGCAATTTGGTGCCCCAAATTTCCTGGTGCCCTGTGCAGCTTCATAGTTTGCGTATGGGTAAGGGTGGCCCTGGGCACCTGCCACCTTCCAGCGCCGGGTGGACCAGTTATTCAAAGGGATGGAGAATTTTGCCCTGGCGTATATTGATGATATCTGTGTTTTTAGCCAGGTTAAAGAAGTGCTGGGCCAGAACTTCCCCAGGCCACTGGCTAAAGTGGCCCCGCTCAGTTTGGTCTCAGAGGAGGGAGAGATGTGATGAAGTGGGGTTTTATTCATCTTGTTATGTTGCATGTGAGTTTTACTGTCCGATACTAATACTATGCGTACCTCCATTTCCCTGTGTACTGCACCAATATTTTGGTAGTGGGAATTGGGTGTGTGATTTTTGCTGAGGCCCTCGGGGCAGGTGAGGCTGTCCAGCTGTCTGCCCATATGTAATCTGAGACCCAGGCGGGGGAATGTGACCAGGTGACAAGGGCAAGAACCTGGTGACAATAGGCTCACAGAGAGGAGGCATGCTCCCCCAGAGCCTTGACTGGCTTTGGATGGAGTCATTCCAGAACACTAATCTGGTGACTCCGTGACACTGGGTCAGACCAAAGGTCCATCTAGACCAGTAGCCTGTCTTCTGAAAGTGGCTAATGCCAGGTGCCCCAGAGAGAACGAACAGAACAGCAACAGTAACCCCTAGGATCATCAAGTGATCCATCTCCTGTTGTCCATTCCCAGCTTCTGGTAAATAGAGGCTAGGGACACCATCCCTGCCCATTCTGGCTAATAGCCATTGATGGACCTATCCTGCAGGAACTTATCTAGTTCTTTTTTGAACCCTGTTATAGTTTTTCCCTTTGTAACATCCTTTGGCAAGGAGTTCCATAGGGTAACGGTGCATTGTGTGAAAAAAAAATACTTCCTTTTGTTTGTTTTAAATCTGCTGCCTATTAATTGCTTTTGGTGACCTCTAGTTCTTGTGTTATGAGAAGGAGTAAATAACACTTCCTTATTTACTTTCTCCACACCAGTCATGATTTTATTTCCCCCCCAAGTCGTCTCTTTTCCAAGCTGAAAAGTCCCAGTCTTATTAATCGCTCCTCATTTGGAAGCCGTTCCATACCCCAATCATTTTTGTTGTCCTTTTCGGAACCTTTTCCAATTCCCATATATCTTTTTTGAAGTGGGCGACCACATCTGCATGCAGTATTCAAGATATGGGCGTACCATGGATTAATATAGAGGCAATATGATATTTTCTGTTCAATGCTCTCTCCCTTTCTTAATGATTCCCAACATTCTGTTGGCTTTTTTGACTGCCGCTGCACATTGAATGGATGTTTTCAAAGAACTATCCACAATGACTCCAAGATCTCTTTCTTGAGTGGTAACAGCTAATTTCAACCCCATCATTTGATATGTATAGTTGGGATGATGTTTTCCAATGTGCATTACTTTGCATTTATCAATATTGAATTTCATCTGCCATTTTGCTGCCCAGGCACCCAGTTTTGAGAGATCCTTTTGTAATTCTTCACAGTCTGCCTGGGACTTAACTATCTTGAGTAGTTTTGTGCCATCTGCAAATTTTGCCACCTCACTGTTTATCCCTTTTTCCAGATCGTTGATGAATATGTTGAATAGGACTTGGCCCAGTACAGCCCCTTGTGGGACACCACTATTTACCTCTCTCCCCCTTGTCCCCATGCTTGTTGACCCCGTTAAAGAATTCTAGCAGATTGGTGAGGCATGATTTCCCTTTTCAAAAACCTTGTTGACTCTTCCACAACAACTTATGTTCATCTAGGTGTCTGACAATTTTTTCCTTACTATAGTTTCAACCAGTTTGCACGGGACTGAAGTCAGGCTTACTGGCCTGTAATTGCCGGGATCACCTCTGGAGCCCTGTTTAAAAATTGGCATCTAGAGATGGGACTAAGTTTTGACTTCTGCTGGTCTGGCTGTACTTGCACAGGTAACCGAGAAGGGAAGGCTCCATGCCCCAGACCCAGCCATTCTTCTGACAATAATGCATTCAGCTCTGGCATGCACACACCTCTCTTTCTGACTCACACATTGTCTAGCTCGAAGCTGAGTTCCGGAAAGGAAATTACAATCTGATTCAGAGAGAGAAGCACAAGATAACATATATGCCAGTGGTATACTGTAATTCACAACCCTATCATAGCCCTGCACTGTCATTCATTCCCAGCAGGCCAGAGCTCTAGTAGAAAGGAATAACCATTTATTGTTTGGAATATGGAAATGGGGCTGCTCTGTCTATAAGAACAACCCCCTATATCAGATGTGGGCAAGCTACGGCCCATGGGCCGACCGTCCTGCCCGGCCCTTGAACTCCTGGCCGGGGAGACTAGCCCTCAGCCCCTCCCCTGCTGCCCCCCACCCTTGCAGCTACACCGCCGAGTGGGCAGCGCTCTGGGTGGCGGGGTTGCAAACTCCATTCTGGCAGCGTGGCCGCTAGACATGCTGCTCTGAGTAGCATGGTAAGGGGGCCAGGGCCCAGGGGGGCAGTCGGGACAGGAAGCAGTTGGATGGGGCAGAGGTTCTGCACGGGGTTGGGGGCGGTCAGGGGATCGGGGGGGTTGGATAGGGGGTGGGGTCCCAGAAGGGGGCAGTTGGGGGACAAGAAGTAGCGGGGGTTGAAAGGATCAGGGGTTCTGAGGGGGGCAGTTAGGGGGTGGTAAGTGGTAGGGGTCGGATAGGGGGTGGGGGCCAGGCTGGGAGACACAGCCTTCCCTACCCAGCCCTCCATACAGTTTTGCAACCCCAATGTGGCCCTCAGGCAAAAAAGTTTGCCCACCCCTGCACTATATAATGCCCTGATGTCTTAGCACAATCAGAGCCATATACCCAGAGAGTCTAGATTCAGCTACCAGGGCTCTCAACCCACTCCCCCATTTTAACTTTCAGAAAGACCCTCCCTTGGGGCAAGACATGTCAAGGTGTGGTTTCCGAATTTTTTCCTGCCTGGAAAGTGGGGTCAGCCCCAGGGGAGGCTACTGCCAACGATTCTGTTAGAGAAGGCCCTGACCCAACGCTTTGGGCCCAGGCCTTGCAGCGGGAAGGTGGGTGAGTCAGGGTCCACTGGACACCCCTGGGTGTTGGGGTGCTTAGCCGCCCCCGCAAGACCTTGGCTCCGGGCAGGTCTCCTTCCCCCCGCCCCACTCCGGGAGGGTGCAGATCAGGGACTTGGCTCCCCTCTGAGGGGGGTGCAGATCAGGGTCTTCGCTGCCCTACTTGCGGTGCAGTTCAGGGCCTTGGCTCCCTTCCAGAGCTGTGCAGATCAGGGCCTTGACTGCCCTCCGGGGGGTGCAGATCAGAGCCTTGGCTCCCTTCCGGGGTCTGCAGTTCAGAGTCTTGGCTGCCCTCCGGGGGGTGCAGATCAGGGCCTTGGTTCCCTTCCGGGGGGTGCAGGTCAGTGCCTTGGCTGCTCTCCGGGGGGTGCAGATCAGGGCCTTGGCTCCCTTCCGGGGGGTGCAGAACAGGGCCTTGGCTCCCTTCCAGGAGGGTGCAGATCAGGGCCTTGGCTCTTCTCCGGGGGGGTGCAGATCAAGGCCTTCGCTGCCCTTCGGGGGGGGGGGGGGTGCAGATCAGGGCCTTGGCTCCCCTCCACGGGGGGTACAGATCAGGGTCTTCGTTGCCCTACTTGCGATGTAGTTCAGGGCCTTTCCTCCCTTCCGGGGGGTGCAGATCAGGGCCTTGGCTGCTCTCCAGCGGGTGCAGATCAGGGCCTTGGCTCCCTTCGGGGGGGGCAGATCAGGGCCTTGGCTGCTCTCCGGGGGGTGCAAATCAGGGCCTTGGTTCCCTTCCAGGGGGTGCAGATCAGGGCCTTGGCTCCCTTCCGGGGAGTTCAGATCACGGCCTTGGCTGCTCTCCGGGGGGTGCAGGTCAGGGGCTTGGTTCCATTCAGGGGGGTACAGGTCAGGGCCTTGGCTGCTCTCCGGGGGGTGCAGATCAGGACCTTGGCTGCCCTGCGGGGGGTGCAGGTCAGGGCCTTGGCTCCCTTCCGGAGGGGTGCAGATCAGGACCTTAGCTCCTCTCCGGGGGGTGCAGATCAAGGCCTTCGCTGCCCTTCGGGGGGATGCAGATCAGGGCCTTGGCTGCCCTCCAGGGGGTTCAGATCAGGGCCTTGGCTGCTCTCCGGGGGGTGCAGATCAGGGCCTTGGCTGCCCGGCGGGGGGTGCAGATCAGGGCCTTGGCTACCTTCCGGGGGGGTGCAGATCAGGGCCTTGGTTCCTCTCCGGGGGGTGCAGACCAAGGCCTTCGCTGCCCTTCGGGGGGGTGCAGATCAGGGCCTTGGCTGCCCTCCAGGGGGTGCAGATCACGGCCTTGGCTGCTCTCCGGGGGGTGCAGATCAGGGCCTTGGCTGCCCGGCGGGGGGTGCAGATCGGGGCCTTGGCTGCACTCCGGGGGGGGCAGATCAGGGCCTTGGCTCCCTTCCGGGGGGGTGCAGATCAGGGCCTTGGCTGCCCTCCAGGGGGATGCAGATAAGGGTTCTGGCTGCCCTCCGGGGGTGCACTTCAGGGTAT
>NC_050081.1:38932916-39024889 GCF_009764565.3 Dermochelys coriacea | reverse complement strand
AATCCCTCCCCTCCATCATTCCCCTGCCCATCTCTCCATCCCTCCAGCCCCCAATCCCTCCCCTCCCTCACCCCCCATCCCCATCCCTCCATCATTCCCCCGCCCCATCTCTCCATCCCTCCAGCCCCCAATCCCTCCCCTCCATCATTCCCCTGCCCCATCTCTCCATCCCTCCAGCCCCCAATCCCTCCCCTCCCTCACCCCCCCATCCCCATCCCTCCATCATTCCCCCGCCCCATCTCTCCATCCCTCCAGCCCCCCAATCCCTCCCCTCCCTCACCCCCCATCCCATCCCCCCATCATTCCCCCGCCCCATCTCTCCATCCCTCCAGCCCCCAATCCCTCCCTCCATCATTCCCCTGCCCCATCTCTCCATCCCTCCAGCCCCCAATCCCTCCCCTCCCTCACCCCCCCATCCCCATCCCTCCATCATTCCCCCGCCCCATCTCTCCATCCCTCCAGCCCCCAATCCCTCCCCTCCCTCACCCCCCATCCCCATCCCTCCATCATTCCCCCTGCCCCATCTCTCCATCCCTCCAGCCCCCAATCCCTCCCCTCCATCATTCCCCTGCCCCATCTCTCCATCCCTCCAGCCCCCATCCCTCCCCTCCCTCCCCCCCCATCCCCATCCCTCCATCATTCCCCCGCCCCATCTCTCCATCCCTCCAGCCCCCAATCCCTCCCCTCCCTCACCCCCCATCCCCATCCCTCCATCATTCCCCCGCCCCATCTCTCCATCCCTCCAGGCCCCAATCCCTCCCCTCCCTCACCCCCCATCCCCATCCCTCCATAATTCCCCCGCCCCATCTCTCCATCCCTCCAGCCCCCAATCCCTCCCCTCCCTCCTCCGGCCCCCATCTCCATCCCTCCATCATTCCCCTGCCCCATTCTCTCCATCCCTCCAGCCCCCAATCCCTCCCCTCCCCAGCCACCCAATCCCCATCCCTTCATCAGTCACCCACCCATCTCTCCATCCCTGCCCGCCAGCCCCAATCCTCCCCATCACTCCATCATTCCCCTGCCCCATCTCTCCATCCCTCCAGCCCCCAATCCCTCCCCTCCCTCTCCCGGCCCCCATCCCCATCACCATCCCTTCATCATTCACCCACCCCATCTCTCCATCCCTCCAGCTCCCAATCCCTCCCCATCCCTCCATCATTCCCCTGCCCCATCTCTCAATCCCTCCAGCCCCCAATCCCTCCCCATCCCTCCATCATTCCCCTGCCCCATCTCTCAATCCCTCCAGCCCCCAATCCCTCCCCATCCCTCCATCATTCCCCCGCCCCATCTCTCCATCCCTCCAGCCCCCAATCCCTCCCCTCCCCCAGCCCCCATCCCCATCCCTCCATAATTCCCCCACCCCATCTCTCCATCCCTCCAGCCCCCAATCGCTCCCCTCCCTCCTCCGGCCCCCATCTCCATCCCTCCATCATTCCCCTGCCCCATCTCTCCATCCCTCCAGCCCCCAATCCCTCCCCTCCCCCCAGCCCCCAGCCCCATCCCTTCATCATTCACCCACCCCATCTCTCCATCCCTCCAGCCCCCAATCCCTCCCCTCCCTCTCCCGGCCCCCATCCCCATCCCCATCCCTTCATCATTCACCCACCCCATCTCTCCATCCCTCCAGCCCCCAATCCCTCCCCATCCCTCCATCATTCCCCTGCCCCATCTCTCAATCCCTCCAGCCCCCAATCCCTCCCCTCCCCCAGCCCCCATCCCCATCCCTCCATAATTCCCCTGCCCCATCTCTCCATCCCTCCAGCCCCCAATCCCTCCCCTCCCCCAACCCCCATCCCCATCCCCATCCCTTCATCATTCACCCAGCCCATCTCTCCATCCCTCCAGCCCCCAATCCCTCCCCTCCCTCTCCCGACCCCCATCCCCATCCCTCCATCATTCCCCCGCCCCATCTCTCCATCTCTCCAGCCCCCAATCCTTCCCCTCCCCCAGCCCCCATCCCCATCCCTCCATCATTCCCCCGCCCCATCTCTCCATCCCTCCAGCCCCCAAACCCTCCCCTCCCCCAGCCCCCATCCCCATCCCTCCATAATTCCCCTGCCCCATCTCTCCATCCCTCCAGCCCCCAATCCCTCCCCTCCCTCCTCCGGCCCCCATCGCCATCCCCATCCCTCCATCATCCCCCCGCCCCATCTCTCCATCCCTCCAGCCCCCAATCCCTCCCCTCCCCCAGCCCCCATCCCTCCATCATTCCCCTGCCCCATCTCTCCAGCCCCCAATCCCTCCCCTAGCCCCCATCACCATCCCTCCATCATTCCCCTGCCCCATCTCTCCATTCCTCCAGCCCCCAATCCCTCCCCTCCCTCCCCCGCCCCCCATCCCCATCCCTTCATCATTCCCCTACCCCATCTCTCCATCCCTGCAGCCCCCAATCCCTCCCCTCCCTCCTCCGGCCCCCATCCCCATCCCCATCCCTCCATCATTCCTCCGCCCCATCTCTCCATCCCTCCAGCTCCCAATCCCTCCCCTCCCTCTCCCGACCCCCATCCCCATCCCTCCATCATTCCCCCGCCCCATCTCTCCAGCCCCCAATCCCTCCCCTCCCCCAGCCCCCATCCCCATCCCGCCATCATTCCCCCACCCCATCTCTCCATCCCTCCAGCCCCCAATCCCTCCCCTCCCTCCTCTGGCCCCCATCCCCATCCCCATTCCTCCATCATTCCCCCGCCCCATCTCTCCATCCCTCCAGCCCCCAATCCCTCCCCTCCCTCCTCCGGCCCCCATCGCCATCCCCATCCCTCCATCATTCCCCTGCCCCATCTCTCCATCCCTCCAGCCCCCAATCCCTCCCCTCCCCCAGCCCGCATCCCCATCCCTCCATCATTCCCCCGCCCCATCTCTCCATCCTTCCAGCTCCCAATCCCTCCCCTCCCTCTCCCGACCCCCATCCCCATCCCTCCATCATTCCCCCGCCCCATCTCTCCATCCCCCAATCCCTCCCCTCCCCCAGCCCCCATCCCCATCCCTCCATCATTCCCCCGCCCCATCTCTCCATCCCTCCAGCCCCCAATCCCTCCCCTCCCTCCCCCGGCCCCTATCCCCATCCCCATCCCTTCATCATTCCCCTGCCCCATCTCTCCATCCCACCAGCTCCCAATCCCTCCCGGCTCTGTCCCTCCCCCGCCCCCCATCCCCATCCCCATCCCTTCATCATTCCCCCGCCCCATCTCTCCAGCCCCCAATCCCTCCCGGCTCTGTCCCTCCCCCGCCCCCCATCCCCATCCCCATCCCTTCATCATTCCCTCACCCCATCTCTCCATCCCACCAGCTCCCAATCCCTCCCCTCCCTCCCCTGGCCCCCATCCCCATCCCTTCATCATTCCCCAACCCCATCTCTCCATCCCTCCAGCCCCCAATCCCTCCCCTCCCTCCCCCAGCCCCTATCCCCATCCCTTCATCATTACCTCACCCCATCTCTCCATCCCACCAGCCCCCAATCCCTCCCGGCTCTGTCCCTCCTTTGGCCCCCACCCCATCTCTTCATTCTCCCATCCCTTCTCTACCCCCTGTCCTGATCTGTCCGTCCCTCCCCCCTCCGTCCTCCTCCAGCTCCAACTGCCACGTCCCTTCCCATCTCGGCTACCAGCCTAGCCGCTCCGTCTCCAGCCCTTTGCCCGGCCTTCCGCGGGCACCGTGGCTTTCGCTGGCCATAGGGCTTCCCCTCGCCCTTGGTCCGCTGCTACCCTTCCCTCCTCCGTCCGCCTTCAGTCTCCTGCCTTGGCTCCTCTTCCGCTGCTCCAGCCCTTCCTCCTCTCCGGCCTACCCCCTTCCTTCTTCCTTCTCCGATTGTCAGCAGCTGTCAACGGGCCATGGGACGGACCACTCGACAATTCCTGTTCTGCTCATGCCCTCTGGCCTCCTGGCCCGGGCCACCCTTGGGAGACAGGACACGGGCCTGGATGGACCCTTGGTCTGACACAACACGGCCACTCTTGCGTTCCCTCAGCCACGTGTCCACATCTTCCTTCGCCTCGATTCGCTCGGCCCCTCGAGCTAGCTCCCACCTCCGCCCGGCCGGTGTCCTGCCCGTGCGGTCTGTGTCCTGCGCCCCCTGCCTGCCCTCCGCCCTGTCTGCCCTGCGGCCCCATGTCCCCTCTGTCCCGTATCCCCTCCGCCCCGTCTGCCCTCCGGCCCCATGTCCCCTCTGCCCCATGTCCCCTCCACCCCGTCTTCCCTGTGGCCCCATGTCCCATCAGCCCTGTGTCCCCTCCGCCCCGTCTGCCCTGCGGCCCCATGTCCCCTCTGCCCCGTGTCCCCTCCGCCCCGTCTGCCCTGCGGCCCCATGTCCCCTCTGCCCCGTGTCCCCTCCACCCCGTCTTCCCTGTGGCCCCATGTCCCATCAGCCCTGTGTCCCCTCCGCCCCGTCTGCCCTGCGGCCCCATGTCCCCTCTGCCCCGTGTCCCCTCTGCCCCGTCTGCCCTGCGGCCCCATGTCCCCTCTGCCCCGTGTCCCCTCCGCCCCGTCTGCCCTCCGGCCCCATGTCCCCTCTGCCCCGTGTCCCCTCCGCCCCGTCTGCCCTGCGGCCCCATTTCCCCTCTGCCCCGTGTCCCCTCCGCCCCGTCTGCCCTGCGGCCCCATGTCCCCTCTGTCCCGTATCCCCTCCGCCCCGTCTGCCCTCCGGCCCCATGTCCCCTCTGTCCCGTATCCCCTCCGCCCCGTCTGCCCTCCGGCCCCATGTCCCCTCTGCCCCGTGTCCCCTCCGCCCCGTCTGCCCTGCGGCCCCATGTCCCCTCTGTCCCGTATCCCCTCCGCCCCGTCTGCCCTCCGGCCCCATGTCCCCTCTGCCCCGTGTCCCCTCCGCCCCGTCTGCCCTGCGGCCCCTGTCTCCCCTCCCCCCCGTCCCTCCCCTCTGCCCCCGTCTGTCTCTTTCGTCCTCTCCCCCCGGCCGGCCGGGGGCCCGGGGCAGATGGAGGGGGGCTGAGGTTGCAGGGAGCTCGTGGGGCCGGGGTTTGCCACGACAGGCGGGGGCACACTGGGCGGAGTGGCCTAGTTGCCGGTTACCGAGCTGTTGTTGGCAGGGTTGCCGGTGACCATGGCGATAGGGTTGGGCTGATGGGCATGGGGCTGGCAGTTGTCACGGTAACGTGACAGGGTTACTGGCGACTGCAGTGACATGGTGAGGTTGGCGGTTGCCATGGCAGGCTGGGTGGTTGTTATGGTGACATGGAGGGGGTGACCGGTTGCCATGTTGGAATGGTGGTTGCCACAGTGACATGGTGGGTTGGGGGCGGTTGCCATGGTTGCACAGCAGCCGTTTTACCCAGGCCACTCTCGCCATTGAGGGGCTCAGGCTTCGCCCTGGGCACTAGGCCCCAAACCGGAAATGTCCCCCACCAGGCACCACCAAGACCCTCCTCCAATCATTTCTGGGTCCCTGAGCCATTTAGACGCTGATTGGATCAAGGGGATGTCGATCAATCTGTGTCTGGCCCCATTACCCTGTCGCAGCCAATTAGTCTTCTGGCTGTTAGAGTGACAGAATCAACAACCAATAAAGATCCGTCTGGCTGCAGAGAGACTCCGCCCCATGGTGGTGATGGGCGTCGGATCGGCGCTGTCAACCAAGCTTTTCTCCCCGCCAAGCGCCAATACCCGCCTCTTTCCGTATCAGCCAATCAGATAAATCTGAGGCTTGATCGACAGGAGTAGAAGCCAATAGTAATAGTCTGTGTCGCCAGCCACTAGGAAGAGGGTTCTAAACAGCATAGACCAATAGAAGATGAGCAGATTATGATTGACAAACAGAAGACCCAATAGAAATGCTAGTTGGGCGTACGGCAGGCCTTATTGAGCAGCAGCCAATGGAATCCGTCACTACCTTTGATTGACAGAAGCTGAACCCATTGAGCGAGCGGGAGCGTTGATTGGCCGTCGGAGTGGCCAATGGAATTATCTAGGGGAAGGAGGAGGAGTTCCCGTCCAGGGGGCCGGAAGATGGCGGCAGGAACGGGCCCGGGCGTCCCAGACGGGGGCCCCGAGGTGTCAAACCGCGACCGCGGCGCCTTCGAATGTAACATTTGCCTGGAGCCGGCCCGGGAAGCGGTGATCGGGCTCTGCGGGCACCTGTACTGGTGAGGGGGGGCGGGGCAGGGCGAGCGGGAGGGGCGAGGTGGGGTGAGGGGCGTGTCGGGGTGCGGGAGGGGGAGGGGTGTGTCGGGTGGGGGAAGGGCAGGGTGAAGGGGAGGGGCGTGTCGGGGTGGGCGGGGCAGGGTGAAGTGGTAGGGCGTGTCGGGGTGCGGGAGGGGCAGAGTGAAGGGGCGTGTCGGGGTGCGGGAGGGGGAGGGGTGTGTCGGGTGGGGGAAGGGCATGGTGAAGGGGAGGGGCGTGTCGGGGTGGGGCAGGGTGAAGGGGAGTGTCGGGGTGGGGGAGGGGCAGGGTGAAGGGGCGGGGCGTGTCGGGGTGGGGCAGGGGGAGGGGTGTGTCGGGTGGGGGAAGGGCATGGTGAAGGGGAGGGGAGTGTCGGGGTGGGGGAGGGGCAGGGTGAAGGGGCGGGGCGGGGCGGGGCGTGTCGGGGTGGGGGAGGGTGAAGGGGCGTGTCGGGGTGGGGAAGGGGCAGGGTGAAGGGGCGGGGCGTGTCAGGGTGGGGGAGGGGCAGGGTGAAGGGGAGGGGCGTGTCGGCTGGGGGAGGGGCAGGGTGAAGGCACGGGGCAAGTGGGGTGAAGGGGAGGTTGGGACGGATGTGTTGGGGGGGCAGGACACATGTAATTCCTTCTCTTTCTCTCTCACCCCCCGTAGCTGGCCCTGCCTGCACCAGGTGAGTCCCGGGGGGGGGCGGGAACCTCCCCTAACCCTTCAGTGCCCTCCTCCCTGTGGCCCCTCAACAGCCCCCTTCCCATGATGTTTCAGGCCCCACTCTGCATGTGACTCCCTCAGGCCCCCATAAGCCTGTGCCTGCCCCCGAACCTGGTGGGGTGGGGCAAGCGGAGGCAGTGGGGGGCTGCGCACTAACCTCCTCCTCCCCCCCACAGTGGCTGGAGATGCACCCCGAGCGCCAGGAGTGCCCCGTCTGCAAAGCTGCCATCAGCCGCGACAGGGTCGTCCCCCTGTACGGCCGGGGCAGCGCAGGCCAGCAGGACCCCAGGTGCGGGGCAGGGCGGGGGGGCAGCAGGACCCCAGGTGTGGGGCGGGGGGGGTGGCAGGATCCTGGGGGCAGGGAGTTGGGCCTGAGGGAGGGTGGCAGAACCCTAGTTTGGGGCAGGGGGGAGAGGAGGGCATGGATGGGAAGCATTGGCAAGATGGGGGGCAGGGATGGGGCGTGTTGTTCTGACCCATACCCCATTGCTGTCTCTGCCCTTCTCAGGTTGAAGACCCCCCCTCGGCCGCGGGGGCAGCGCCCGGAGCCGGAGAGCCGTGGGGTGAGTGTGAGGCAGCGGGCCACCCCACCAACGCTGCTAACACCCCCTTCTCCCCAGGGCCGTGCCCCACGAGCCCTCCCATGGTTCTAAACCCCCTTCCCCCAGGGCCATGCCCCCGCAGTCCCCCCATGGTGCTAAACCCGCCTCCCGCAGGACTGCTCTCTCCCCTCCTCCCACGGTGCTAGGTCCCCCCTTCTCCCCAGGGCTGCGCCCCCCCACAGTGCTAACAGCCCTTCTCTCTGCAGGGCCCGCCCCACACCTACCATGACACTGGCTTCCACATGGCCTTTGGCATCGGAGCCTTCCCCTTCGGTGTCTTCACCTCTGTGCTGCGGGGGCCCGAGGCAAGAGCAGGTACGACCCCCCCATTGCTACCCCCAGCGCCACCACTCCCATGGACTCCCCCTGCTGCTACCCCCAGATGCCCCCTGATGTCCCTCCTGCTACCCCCAGATCCCCCATCCCCCTCCAGACCCCCCTCCTGCTACCCCCGATCTCCGTGCTGCTACCCCCAGCCCCCCCACCCCCATGGACTCCCCCAGTTGTTACCCCAGCCCTCCCAGATCTCCCTGCTGCTACCCCTAGCCACCTGCAGACCTCCCTGCTCCTCCCCCAGCTCCCCACCACATGCTGCCCACTCCAACTCCTCCTGCTATCCCAACCCTCCACAACTTTCCCTGCTCCTTGCTACCCCCCTCCCCCTCCCCTTCCATTGCACCCCATGCTGGACCCAGCCCGCAGCTTGGCATGGGGGGGCCAAGCTGGATTCCCCTGGTCCCCGCTTCCACTTACCTCTCTCTCCCCCCAGATGAGGCCGGCGCCCCCCGTCCCTCGGGCTGGCAGGATTCGCTCTTCCTCTTCCTGGCCATCTTCTTCTTCTTCTGGCTCCTCAGCGTCTGACCCCCTGGGGGGCCCCGCCTCCCCAACGTGGCCCCAGGACACTGCTGGAATCACCCCCTGCCCTGAACCACACGTATGGGGAGGGGGGGTTTCCCCCCACCCCTGTGCCCACCAGGGGCAGCTCTGGAATTTGGGGAGGGGGTTGGTGGCTGGTTTGGAGAGATGTGAACCCCTAAGTGGGGCTTACTCCCACTTACTCCCCAATTTAAATTTGTCCCCTGTGTGGCGCTTCCCCCCCCACACCTGGAGCCCCAGTCTGTGGCACCCCCTGCGGACTGGCCCAGGAACTGGACAGGCTGGACAGGATTGCAGCTGGGGGGATGTAGGGGGGCGGTTTGGGGGGCAGCAGGAGCCTGGGGGGCTCTCTGGCTCTTAAGATAATCGTGGTTGAATGGAGGTGAATAGTAGCTGGGGGTGGGGGGCAAGCAGAGTTGGGGAGTCAGTGTACGCTCCCAGCTCTGATTAAAACACCAGTGATTCTTCAGCCCCCTGCAAAGAGTGTGGGGGGAGGGGACTGAGAGGCCTGGGGGGCTCGGCCCCAGCGCCTGAGAAACCAGAGCCGTGAACCGTCAGGCCTGGGCCCAAGGAAGATGGTGCTGGAGGAAGGCAGGGGTTGGGGAAAGTGGGGGGGCTGGAGGAAGGAGAGAGGAAAGCGGGGAGCTGGAGGAAGGCAGGGGTTGGGGAAAGCGGGGGGCCTGGAGGAAGGAGAGAGGAAAGCGGGGGGCTGGAGGAAGGCAGGGGTCAGGGGAAAGCGGGGGACTGGAGGAAGGAGAGAGGAAAGCGGGGGGCTGGAGGAAGGCAGGGGTCAGGGGAAAGCGGGGGACTGGAGGAAGGCGGGGGTCAGGGCAAAGCGGGGGGCTGGAGGCGGGTGAGGAGCCCAGAGGTTCTGTGACTGGCCCAGAAGAGCCCGAGAAGGATCCGAGCTGGGGGGTCGCAGCCCTGGCCCCCTGGATGAAGGGCCGCGACCGGCCTGTGAGCGCCAGCGATCCTGGTGAAGGGGGGACGTGTCCCTGAGGGGTCCCACAGGGGAGGTGTAGAAAAGGGACCAGTAGGTGCTACAGTTCAGGAGTGAGGTTCACCAGCAGAGCTGGGGGGCAGGACTGGAGTGGAGTAGTGGGGGGAGGTGTGGCTGGGCCCACTGGAGGCTCAGCCAGCTTGGAGGGGCATTTTCCCCTCACCCCAATGTCCCCCAGTCAGATCTCCCCCAGTTATGCCAGGGGCTGTGTTAGGGGCAAGCCCAAGATATGTGGGGGCAGAACCCATCCCTCCTGCTTCTGGGGAGGGGAGCAGGAGAAAGAGCAGGAGACATGTGGGCTTTCACACTGCTCCCCCCAAGCTGACCCCTCTAAGCAGCACCTGTAGCTGCAGCCTAAGTTGGGGGACCTTGAGGGATTTGGGGGCCTGGTATGGAGAGCAGCAGATGTCCCCTCCTTTGGGGGCATCTTTGAGTGGGGCTCAAGTTGAGGGTGTCCTTGGGGAACCCCCCCGAGGGAGGCTTTGATTAGGGCAGCCTTGGTTTTGGGGTTCAGGTTGGGGGAATTGATTTGGGGGAGACAGCAAGTTTCAGGGACACCCCTGCTTAAATCCATGGACCTGAAATAACTAGCAGGTGGAAAAAATATATTTTATTATATAGGCAAAAAAGTCTGTACAACAGCAAAGGGGGGAGCAAACCCTGGGGGGGACCCCAAATCAACACACATGGACTGTGCTGCACCCCTCCCCCTACTAATCCATTTGAGGCCTAGTTCCCCCTCAGAAGCCTGCTCTTGAGTAAGACTCATTCCCCCCCACCTCCACCCCAGCTCTCCTAGGTTGGGCCCACAGCCCTACACTGGGGTCCTAGGGTGCAGGAGAGGCCCCCATGTCACTCCTGGCCTCCTCCTCATGCAACACCTGTGTGTCCCCACCCTTTCCCACCTCCCCAAAATGGCCCAGGAGCCATCATTGATGCAGGAGACAAGATGGCTGCCCTCAGCCAAGCAAAACAGGAGGATCCAGGGGGGTTGGGTAGGGGACAGACCCCTCCCCCCTCCTTATTAACTGATAGAGGGGGGCAGGGTCCTACCCACACAGCTGGGGGGCTATTCCCCTTGAGGGGAGAGGGCCCCATTTCTGAGGGAGAGAAACAGGGACAATGGCCCCATGAAGGGCAAGGGGATTGACGTTCTGGGGTTCCTGGAAAGGGGGATTGGGGGAGGGGAAAAAAGTGGGGTGTCAGGGATCAAAGGGGGGTGAGGTTGGGTCAGCCACAGGGAAGGGGATTGGGGTGATGGGGATCCAAGGGGTTGGGGTGACAGGGTTCAGCAGAGGGGTGGGGATTGGGGTGATGAAAGGGCTGAGGGATTAGGGGGATCTAAGGGGGTGAGGATGGGGGTCAGATCAGGGTGAGGGGAGGTCTGAGGGGGGAACAGCTGGCGGCGGGGGTTACATTCCAACCAGCTGCCCCCAAAGAAAACCCAAACAAAACAAACAGCCCAAACCAAAGTGTAACCCCTGGGGAAGATGCCCAGGGACCCCCCTGAAACATCCCCCCCGCAAGCCGCTGGGAGGATACCCAGAAAAACAAAAATTAAGAAAAAATGACAAAAAACAGGGTTTTTTACATTCTAAATATTCCCCACTCCCCCACATCACTGCACTGGGGGGGAGACGCCGTGTCAGGTGTCACGGAGTCCCCCCCATCCAGTCCCACCCCCTTTCCCAATCCAGGTCCACAGTAACCCCCTCCTCCACTCCAGCCCTCCTCCCCCAACTAACCCCCTCTCCAACCTCTGCCCAGTTCAGCCCCTCCCCCAAGGCACCCCACCATTTCAGCCACTGGTTTGTCCCCATCCCCCCGGCAGACACACTGTATCTGCAGACGATAAAAGAAATTAACCTGGACAGTGGCGGGGGAAGGAATCGCCATGGGGGGCTGGGGCCCAGCGCCCCCCACGTCGTGGCAGGGGCTGGGGGTCAGAGGTAGACGGTTCCATGGTCTCTGGCTCGGAGTCAGAGTCTCTATTGGTGTCGAATTGAGGTAAATAAAGTTACGGGCCCACGGCGCTGGGCGAAACAGTCCCCTTCACGTGCCAACCTGGCTGCTCCTCGGGAGCTCGGCCCGGCACTCGCGCCTGGCTCGCGCCGGCCGGCCCCGCGCCGGGTTTCAATGGCTAGAGTTCAACTTGTCAGTCTCACGCCGTGTCTACTGTTCCTCTTCTCCCACCAGCCCGGCTCCTTCCCCATCACTTCTTTCCTGCCCCCACTCCACACACCCCCGTTTCCCGCAGCTGGGCGGGGCGCTGGGGCTCAGCTCCCTCCAACATCCTGCCCTGGAGCACCTGGTTGCGGGTAGGTAGGGGGGCCGATGGCAGCCAGCCAGAGCGGGTGTCGGGGAGGGCCAAGTGAGAAGAGGAAACGGCCGCGCGAGGGAGTTGAGAAAACGGGGAGAACGAGGCGGAAATGGGAGAGAAAACAGCGAGGCCGGCGCCCACGAGGGGCCCGGGGACAAGAAGGAAACGCCCTGAAGAGTGAGAAAGTCGGGGAGGAACTTGGGGGGGGGGGGCTCTTGGCAGCTCATTGAGGGGGGGCTCTCACATCCTTTGTGCTGCTCATTCAATACAAAAATGCCCAGGGACCCTGGATATGGCCCTGGCACCATCTTGGATCTACTCCCCTGGAGACCCCCCCCCCCCAACAGACGCCATCTGGATTCACCCTACAAAGAGACGCCATCGGGGGGGTCCCCACCAGGCACCACCTTGGCTTGTATCCCACGGAGAGACGCCAGACCCCCCCGCCCCCCATGGGTGTGGCCGGGGGGCCGGGAGCGGGATCAGTTGGAGGTGTCGGAGTGGACGCTGCTGGGTCCTTCCGTGGGGGACGTCACCGAGCAGGGGGTAGCGGCTTCCTGCCACCCGCCGTTAGCCTGGGGGTCGGCGAAAGGTCACAGGTCACATTGGGCCAAGCCCCACCCACCCAGATCCCTACCTCCACCTCCCCCAGTGGTTATTGGGGATCCCCTGCCCCCCCGCCCGATTGAGAACAGTGAGCTCCAGAGCGGGGATCGGCCCTGGGTGGAAGGGGAGGGGCAGGATGGACTGAGGGGGAGTTAGCAGCTGGGGGGGATAGGGAGCAGGAGGCAGCAGCTGGAGGGATTTGAGGGGGCAGGAGGCAGCAGCTGGGAGGGATTGGGGGGTAGGAGGGACTCGGGGAGCAGGAGGCAGCCGCTGGGGGGGATTGGGGGGCCAGAGGGACAGGGGTGGGATGGATGGGGGGGATTGGGGGGGCAGGAGGCAGCAGCTGGGGGGGATTGGGATGGACTCACCCTCATGTCGCGGGGGCTGTAGAGCTGGCCGGGTGCCAGGCCCTCCCCATAGGGTCCCTGGCTCATGGAGTGACGCAGAGATTCCACCTGGGGGGGAGACAGTGAGGAGCTGGAGCCACAAGGCGGGGCGATCGGGGGGGGGGGGGACACTGGGCCTGGGGGGGGGTGGCATTTCCCCAGGACTGGGGAGCTGGGAGGGGGACAGAGCTCAGGGCACCAGGCATCTGAGGAAGGACGGACGGGGAGACAGACAGAGCTTGGACCCAGGGGTTCACCCCACCTTGGCCAGGCTCTGGGGGAGCAGGGGGGCGGCAGGCCCAGACATCCGGCCTCGGGGGGGCAGGGAAGCCATGGGGCTTCCCCTGGAGGGCGAGACCCCTCGGGGGTCTGCCCCCAATGGGTCCTCCCAGGGTCTGTTGCAAAGCGGGGGCCGTAGCCCCGATGTGGGGGGCTGTGACTGGGTGGCTCACCTGGGAGGGGGGGTACGCGTCCCCGTTGAGTCCTGGCAGCCCCAGGAACATGTCGCTGGAGCCGGAGAGGTTGAAGGAGCCGCCGGACCCTGTGGGGGGGGGACAAACAGGAGGGAGACGCTCAGAGCCGGGAGAGGGTAAAGCCCAAAGGGGGTGTTGGGGGGGTATGTATGGCGGGGGGGTGCTGGCTGTGGGGGGAGCTCCCAGCTGGCCCAACAGGGGTGATGTTGGGGGGCTCCCAGCCTTGCAGGGGTGGGGCAGTTACCTGCGGAGGAGGAGGGGGTGGGCGGGGCTCCTGGCGGGGGCGGGGCAGTTACCTGCAGAGGAGGGGGTGGGCGGGGAGTCGCCCCCGCTCTGGGTCCCGTGGGTGACGCTCACGGCGGTTTTCACGGCGTAAATATTCGCCTCCTCCTGGAACTTACCAATGTTCTTCTTATAGCGAATGCGCTTATTGCCAAACCAGTTGGAGACCTGGGGGGCCGGGGGGCAGCCGGGGGAGAGGAGACCATGGGGGGGAGGAAATAGACATGAACCGTTGAGTAGGGCAGGATCCCCTTGCCCCCTATCAGCCCCCAGGTTCAGGCTGATGGAGCCCAGCCCCCCATGCCACCCCGCCCAGCCTCCCAGCTACCCGCCGACCCCAGCCTGCCCCCCAACCTCCCACGGAGCCCAGCCTGGCCCCCCAACCTCCTGTTGACCCTCCCCAGCAGCCCGGCACAGCCCCTGGCGCACCTGGGAGATGGTGATGCCGCACTTCTTGGCCAGCTCCTCCTTGGCCTCCTCGCTGGGGTAGGGGTTGCTCAGGTGGGAGTAGAAATACTCGTTCAGCACCTCGGTCGCCTGCTTGCTGAAGTTACGGCGCTTCCGCCTGCCGGGGCAAGAGGGTGAGTGGGGGGCACGCGGGGCTCACGGCTGGAGCGGGCAGGGGGCTGGAGACTGGCCCATGTCAAGTGGGGGGCCCGTCCTGATCCACCCGGCACTGCAGGGTCCCAGGGGAGATGGGGGGGCTCTGATACTCTAGCCCCCAGGGAGGGGACCGGGCCGGGGCATTGGGGTGGGTGGGGCTGGGTGCAGGGGGCGGGGGTGGGTGCAGGGCCAGGGGCGGTACCTGGCGTTCAGGAAACGGGAGCGCAGGATCATGACAGCGGGGCACGTGCTCTGGGGTCAGTGGAGGGGTGGGGCCGGGCGCGGGGGGCGGGGCCGGGGGCGGTACCTGGCGTCCAGGAAACGGGAGCGCAGGATCATGACGGCCTCGCACGTGCTCTGGGGTCAGTGGAGGGGCGGGGCCGGGCGCGGGGGGTGGGGCCGGGGGCGGTACCTGGCGTCCAGGAAACGGGAGCGCAGGATCATGACGGCCTCGCATGTCTCTGGGGTCAGTGGAGGGGCGGGGCCGGGCGCGGGGGGCGGGGCCGGGGGCGGTACCTGGCGTCCAGGAAACGGGAGCGCAGGATCATGACGGCCTCGCACGTGCTCTGGGGTCAGTGGAGGGGCGGGGCCGGGCGCGGGGGGCGGGGCCGGGGGCGGTACCTGGCGTCCAGGAAACGGGAGCGCAGGATCATGACAGCGGGGCACGTGCTCTGGGGTCAGTGGAGGGGCGGGGCCGGGCGCGGGGGGCGGGGCCGGGGGCGGTACCTGGCGTCCAGGAAACGGGAGCGCAGGATCATGACGGCCTCGCACGTGCTCTGGGGTCAGTGGAGGGGCGGGGCCGGGCGCGGGGGGCGGGGCCGGGGGCGGTACCTGGCGTCCAGGAAACGGGAGCGCAGGATCATGACGGCCTCGCACGTGCTCTGGGGTCAGTGGAGGGGCGGGGCCGGGCGCAGGGGGCGGGGCCGGGGGCGGTACCTGGCGTTCAGGAAACGGGAGCGCAGGATCATGACAGCGGGGCACGTGCTCTGGGGTCAGTGGAGGGGCGGGGCCGGGCGCGGGGGGCGGGGCCGGGGGCGGTACCTGGCGTCCAGGAAACGGGAGCGCAGGATCATGACGGCCTCGCATGTCTCTGGGGTCAGTGGAGGGGTGGGGCTGGGCGCAGGGGGCGGGGCCGGGGGCGGTACCTGGCGTCCAGGAAACGGGAGCACAGGATCATGACGGCCTCGCACGTGCTCTGGGGTCAGTGGAGGGGCGGGGCCGGGCGCGGGGGGCGGGGCCGGGGGCGGTACCTGGCGTCCAGGAAACGGGAGCGCAGGATCATGACGGCCTCGCACGTGCTCTGTTTCAGCTGCATCTGGATGGAGCTGAACTTGCGGTGAATGATCCCGACCATCCGCTCGATCTCCCGGGGCGCCACCGGCCGCGTGCGGCTCTGCTCCCGCAGCAGGTTCATCACGTGCGTCGTGAACTCGTTACACGCCTGTGGGGGGCAGGGCTCAGTGCGGAGCCCGGCCCTGCCCCCGGCCAGACCCTCAGCCCCGCCCCTCCCCATCCCTCAGCCCTGCCTCCAGCCAGACCCCGCCTCCGACCCTCAGCCCCGCCCCTGGCCAGGCCCCTCCCCTGTCCCTCAGCCCCGCCTCCAGCCAGGCCCCTCCCCGTCCAGGCCCCATCCCCCACAGCCCTTTCCCTGGCCAGCCCCGCCCTCCACAGCCCAGCCCCATCCCCATCCCCCCCAGTCAGGCCACAGCCAGGCTTTACCCCAGAGCCCCAGGACCCCAGTCCCAAGACCCGCCCCAGGCAGGCCCCGCCCACCAGCCCTAGGCCCCGCCCACCTGCTCGTATTTCTCCAGCTCGGCGTGGTAGATCTGGCGGATCTGCGCCAGCTTGTGGCGATAATCCGAGTGCTCGATGGAGTGATCGGGGGAGACACCCCCCGAGGCCGCCGCCGCTGCCGCCGCCGCCGCTGAGCCGCCTCCTTTCTCGGGCCCGGCCACGCCCTCGGCCAGCAGCATGTTGTCCAGGCGCATCAGCTGCGGGTCCACCGGCTCCTCCTCCTGGCTGCTGCGCACACTGAGCCCTGCCGGGGGGCGAGACACACGGCGCCCCTCACTGACAACCCACAGCCCCCCCAGCCCGGCCGGCGCCCCTCATTGCTGACCGACAGCCCCACCCACCCCGGCCGGCGCCCCTCACTGCCGACCCGCAACCCCCCCAGCCCAGCCGGCGCCCCTCGCTGCCGACCCGCAGCCCCCTCAGCGCCCCTCACTACGGACCCATAGCCCACCCAGCCCGGCCGGCGCCCCTCACTGCCGACCCGCAACCCCCCCAGCCAGGCCGGCGCCCCTCACTGCTGACCCGCAGCCCCCCCACCTGCCCAGCACCCCTCACTGCCAACCCATAGACCCCCAGCCCGGCCGGCGCTCCTCACTGCCGACCGACAGCCCCCCCCTCCCCAGCCAGCGCCCCTCACTGCCGACCCGCAACACCCCTAGCCCGGCCGGCGCCCCTCATTGCCGACCCGCAGCCCCCTCAGCGCCGCTCACTGCTGACCCGCAGCCCCCCCACCTGCCCAGCACCCCTCACTGCCAACCCACAACCCCCCCAGCCCGGCCGGCGCCCTTCACTGCCTACCCGCAGCCCCCTCAGCCCGGCCGGCGCCCCTCACTGCTGACCCACAACCCCCCCAGCCCGGCCAGAGCCCCTCACTGCTAACCCACAACCCCCCCAGCCCGGCCGGCGCCCTTCACTGCCTACCCGCAGCCCCCTCAGCCCGGCCAGAGCCCCTCACTGCTGACCCGCAGCCCCCCCCAGCCCAGCCAGAGCCCCTCACTGCTGACCCACAACCCCCCCAGCCCGGCCGGCGCCCCTCACTGCCTACCCGCAGCCCCCTCAGCGCCCCTCACTGCCGACCCGCAGCCCCCCCACCTGGCCAGCGCCCCTCACTGCCGACCCGCAGCCCCCCCCAGCCCAGCCGGAGCCCCTCACTGCCGACCCGCAGCCCCCCCCAGCCCAGCCGGAGCCCCTCACTGCCGACCCGCAGCCCCCCCACCTGCCCAGCACCCCTCACTGCCAACCCATAGACCCCCAGCCCGGCCGGCGCTCCTCACTGCCGACCGACAGCCCCCCCCTCCCCAGCCAGCGCCCCTCACTGCCGACCCGCAACACCCCTAGCCCGGCCGGCGCCCCTCATTGCCGACCCGCAGCCCCCTCAGCGCCGCTCACTGCTGACCCGCAGCCCCCCCACCTGCCCAGCACCCCTCACTGCCAACCCATAGACCCCCAGCCCGGCCGGCGCCCCTCATTGCTGACCGACAGCCCCACCCACCCCGGCCGGCGCCCCTCACTGCCGACCCGCAACCCCCCCAGCCCAGCCGGCGCCCCTCGCTGCCGACCCGCAGCCCCCTCAGCGCCCCTCACTACGGACCCATAGCCCACCCAGCCCGGCCGGCGCCCCTCACTGCCGACCCGCAACCCCCCCAGCCAGGCCGGCGCCCCTCACTGCTGACCCGCAGCCCCCCCACCTGCCCAGCACCCCTCACTGCCAACCCATAGACCCCCAGCCCGGCCGGCGCTCCTCACTGCCGACCGACAGCCCCCCCCTCCCCAGCCAGCGCCCCTCACTGCCGACCCGCAACACCCCTAGCCCGGCCGGCGCCCCTCATTGCCGACCCGCAGCCCCCTCAGCGCCGCTCACTGCTGACCCGCAGCCCCCCCACCTGCCCAGCACCCCTCACTGCCAACCCACAACCCCCCCAGCCCGGCCGGCGCCCTTCACTGCCTACCCGCAGCCCCCTCAGCCCGGCCGGCGCCCCTCACTGCTGACCCGCAGCCCCCCCCAGCCCAGCCAGAGCCCCTCACTGCTGACCCGCAGCCCCCCCCAGCCCAGCCAGAGCCCCTCACTGCTAACCCACAACCCCCCCAGCCCGGCCGGCGCCCTTCACTGCCTACCCGCAGCCCCCCCCAGCCCAGCCAGAGCCCCTCACTGCTGACCCACAACCCCCCCAGCCCGGCCGGCGCCCCTCACTGCCTACCCGCAGCCCCCTCAGCGCCCCTCACTGCCGACCCGCAGCCCCCCCACCTGGCCAGCGCCCCTCACTGCCGACCCGCAGCCCCCCCCAGCCCAGCCGGAGCCCCTCACTGCCGACCCGCAGCCCCCCCCAGCCCAGCCGGAGCCCCTCACTGCCGACCCGCAGCCCCCCAACCTGCCCAGCGCCCCTCACTGCCAACCCATAGCCCCCCCAGCCCGGCCGGCGCCCCTCACTGCTGACCCGCAGCCCCCCCCAGCCCAGCCAGAGCCCCTCACTGCTAACCCACAACCCCCCCAGCCCGGCCGGCGCCCTTCACTGCCTACCCGCAGCCCCCTCAGCCCGGCCGGCGCCCCTCACTGCTGACCCACAACCCCCCCAGCCCGGCCGGCGCCCCTCACTGCCTACCCGCAGCCCCCTCAGCGCCCCTCACTGCCGACCCGCAGCCCCCCCACCTGGCCAGCGCCCCTCACTGCCGACCCGCAGCCCCCCCCAGCCCAGCCGGAGCCCCTCACTGCCGACCCGCAGCCCCCCCCAGCCCGGCCAGAGCCCCTCACTGCCGACCCGCAGCCCCCCAACCTGCCCAGCGCCCCTCACTGCCAACCCATAGCCCCCCCAGCCCGGCCGGCGCCCCTCACTGCCGACCCGCAGCCCCCCCCAGCCCGGCCGGCGCCCCTCACTGCCAACCCACAACCCCCACAGCCCGGCCGGCGCCCTTCACTGCCTACCCGCAGCCCCCTCAGCCCGGCCGGCGCCCCTCACTGCTGACCCGCAGCCCCCCCCAGCCCAGCTGGAGCCCCTCACTGCCGACCCACAACCCCCCCAGCCCGACCGGCGCCCCTCACTGCCTACCCGCAGCCCCCTCAGCGCCCCTCACTGCCGACCCGCAGCCCCCCCACCTGGCCAGCGCCCCTCAATGCCGACCCGCAGCCCCCCCCAGCCCAGCCGGAGCCCCTCACTGCCAACCCGCAGCCCCCCTCAGCCCAGCCGGTGCCCCTCACTGCCGACTCATAGCCCCCCATGCCCAGCCGGAGCCCCTCACTGCCGACTCGCAGCCCCTTCAGCGCCCATCACTGCCAACCCATAGCCCCCCCAGCCAGGCCGGCGCCCCTCACTGCCGACCCGCAACCCCCCCCCCAGCCCGGCCGGCGCCCCTCACTGCTGACCCGCAGCCCCCCCCAGCCCAGCCGGAGGCCCTCACTGCCGAACCGCAGCCACCCCACCTGGCCGGCGCCCCTCACTGCCGACCCGCAGACCCCCCCCAGCCCAGCCGGCGCCCCTCACTGCCGACCCGCAGTCCCCCCCAGCCCAGCCGGAGCCCCTCACTGCCGAACCGCAGCCACCCTACCTGGCCGACGCCCCTCAATGCCGACTCGCAGCCCCCCCGAGCCCAGCCGGAGCCCCTCACTGCCGACTCGCAGCCCCTTCAGCGCACATCACTGCCAACCCATAGCCCCCCCAGCCAGGCCGGCGCCCCTCACTGCCGACCCGCAACCCCCCCCAGCCCAGCCGGCGCCCCTCACTGCCGACCCGCAGTCCCCCCCAGCCCAGCCGGAGCCCCTCACTGCCGAACCGCAGCCACCCTACCTGGCCGACGCCCCTCAATGCCGACTCGCAGCCCCCCCGAGCCCAGCCGGAGCCCCTCACTGCCGACTCGCAGCCCCTTCAGCGCACATCACTGCCAACCCATAGCCCCCCCAGCCAGGCCGGCGCCCCTCACTGCCGACCCGCAACCCCCCCCCCCCAGCCCGGCCGGCGCCCCTCACTGCTGACCCGCAGCCCCCCCCAGCCCAGCCGGAGGCCCTCACTGCCGAACCGCAGCCACCCCACCTGGCTGGCGCCCCTCACTGCCGACCCGCAGTCCCCCCCAGCCCAGCCGGAGCCCCTCACTGCCGAACCGCAGCCCCCCGTCAGCCCGGCCGGTGCCCCTCACTTCCGAACCGCAGCCCCCCTCACTGCCGATCCGTACCCCCCCAGCCCGCCGGGCGCCCCTCACTGCCGACCTGCAGCCCCCTCAGCACCCCTCACTACCAACCCATAGCCCCCCCAGCCCGCCGGGCTCCCCTCACTGCCGACCCGCAGCCCCCTCAGCACCCCTCACTACCGACCCGATAGCCCCCCCAGTCCAGCCGGAGCCCCTCACTGCCGACCCGCAGCCCCCCCCAGCCCAGCTGGAGCCCCTCACTGCCGACCCACAACCCCCCCAGCCCAGCCGGCGCCCCTCACTGCTTACCCGCAGCCCCCTCAGCGCCCCTCACTGCTGACCCGCAGCCCCCCCACCTGGCCAGCGCCCCTCAATTGCGACCCGCAGACCCCCACCTGGCCAGCGCCCCTCAATGCCGACCCGCAGCCCCCCCCAGCCCAGCCGGAGCCCCTCACTGCTGACCCATAGCCCCCCCAGCCCAGCCAGAGCCCCTCACTCCCGACCCACAGCCCCCCAGCTCCAGCAGTGGCCCCCTTGCTGGCCCCATGGTTGTCATGGTGAGGACCTAGCAATGACTTTTCCTTTTCTAAAGCCGTACAGACCCCAGGCCCGGAGACCCATGTAAATGCCGCCCCTCGGACCCATTCTGGGCACACATGGAACCGATACCAATTCCCCCCCCAACACCCTTCCCCCCCACATATCCCTGTGGCTCCCATGCTCATTGGCACATGCCCCCCATGGCCACACCCAGCTGTTCCGTGTTTCTCATGCTCACGCCTGAGCAACGGGTGGGACACACACAACCGGGTGCGGGTACACAACGATACACTCACACCCAGATCTACCGCTGGGTGGACGTGACACCCCCAGCCCTGTTGGATCGTAGTCAAGAAGTTCTGTACTAAAATCACACGAGTTGGATTCCTCATCGCTTACGTTCCAGGGTATTCCTAATTCAGACGTCTCCGGGGTTTTGGAACTGTTTCTCTCCCTCTCGGGGTGAAACTTGCAAGTTGCTAATTGGGTTAATCCATTCTAAAACCGAGTCTGTTCTCACAGCAATTCTTTGTAACAACAATTCCTCACACCAAGAGACTCTCAGCAATACCCTGTAACAACAGAAACCGCACCCAGAGCCTCCCCGCCCTCTTGTTGTATTCATCTCGCTTTGTTAACAACTGTGATTGAAATAGAGCTAGAGGATGGATGTGGATGGACGCTCCTATCTATCCATCCGTGTGGATAATAACTGAATGATCAGGGAGGTGCCAGCCTAAGAATCCAGTGCCCATCGGCTGAAGAAGGCGTCAAGTGGAAATAATCAGAGGACCCCCGGGGGGCAGACTGGAATCCACTCAAGAATGGGAGAACCGAAGAACAAGAGAACATCTGGCAGCACCGAGCCGTCAGGAATGTGCCATCTGCTGATTGATTCAGCAACAGCATGATGAAGCAATTCCCAGACTGGCACAGGAAGGTTTCAGAGTAGCAGCCGTGTTAATCTGTATCCGCAAAAAGAAAAGGAGGACTTGTGGCACCTTAGAGACTAACAAATTTATTTGAGCATAAGCTTTCGTGAGCTACAGCTCACTTCGTCAGATGCATAGGAAGAAATTCCTATAAAAATGGACTCTAGAAAGTGAGAACTTTGGGGTCTGATTCTGCAAACCAACTTCCAGGAGCATCAGATGAGCATCTGACAAGGCCCTGCTCCCTCCTCATGTCTAGACCACCTGGCCAGTGGCTTGGCATGAGCAACTCTAAGGCTGGTAACTATGATAATGTGTGTGTGTGAGAGTGTGAATGAATGTGTGAATAAATATGAAATTGAATAGATTGTTATAGCTATAACTAACTGCTTACTATGATTGTGAATAAATATGAAATTGAATAGATTGTTATAGCTATAACTAACTGCTTACTATGATTCTTTCTGTATTCATAATAAAGGTGGCATTTGGCCTTTTCCCCTTTAATAAGATCCTGCTGGCTTTTATTTTATTGGTATAACACCGTGATCTGAGAGGTTGTGTGTGTCTGTGTCCATGTACGCACCTGTGTGTGTCAATATTAGTACAGGGTGTGTTACACACCCAGAGAACCAGCGGTAACACCAGCAACGTGGTTTTCCTTTCACAGCTCCCCGTGCGTCTTTCGACCCCTAGGCCCGATCTCAGGTCAGGCCTGGGCAGTGCCCCAGGGCCCCCCGCGCTCAATCGGGGGGCTGGGCGGCGCCCAGCACCCCAGGGCCCTGATCACGAACCGGGGATGGCAGGTCTGGGCACCACCCAAAATTGACCAGTGTATTTTCTCTCCCCGACACACCCCCCAGCAAGCCCCTCCGCACCGTTGTGGGGTGCAGGACTCTGGCTGGTTTTGTACAACACTCAAAACCAGACCGACCGACACCCCAGCTGAGAGCTGGAAATACCTGAAGCCACAACTACCCCCCTGCATGGCATCCAGAGACACTCGCGCATGCTAGGAGCTGGGGGTGTAGACACCCAGACACATGTTATGTCTGTGCATTTTACACACATGGTAGAACTGATGCAAACACAAGCCCCATTCTTTTAGATTTTCTATACAAATATTTTGCACGATTGGACATATCGGCTCGCACAAATGTTTCACCCACACTATTGTATGCACTGTGTATTTCTACACACCACATCCATGTATGTTATACACATGGTGTCTACATGGAAATACACCCACACTACACCCCTGTTTTATAGGCACACCCTAAACAGATGCACAAAATATTACACACGTTGTATAAACCAGTGCCTGCAGATACACACTCTGGCCATGGGGTTTATACACACCCACATCGACACACACACAGCGTTACTCATGTTCCCTGAGATGGCATACACACACACGCACAAATGGTACCTCCTTGGACTCTGACACACACACCATAGATCTCTGTACACACTGCTTCCGTGTATATAACAACACACGACTCCCACGTACACATGGTGTACATAATAGTGCGCATGTGGACACACACAATTTCTGTGTGTTTTAAACACCCCCCACAGAACATCAGCTATACACACACATGGATGCACCCCCGCCTCTGACACATACACCCCTGTGCCCCCCCACCACCAATCCGTGCACCCCACGTCCCTGGAGGGACGTTCAAGATACAAACAAAAATCTCACAGGTTTCAGAGTAGCAGCCCTTTTAGTCTGTATTCGCAAAAAGAACAGGAGGACTTGTGGCACCTTAGAGACTAACACATTTGAGCATAAGCTTTCGTGAGCTGGATGAAGTGAGCTGTAGCTCACGAAAGCTTATGCTCAAATAAATTTGTTAGTCTCTAAGGTGCCACAAGTCCTCCTTTTCTTTTTTAAAAATCTCACGCTTTCACCAGCCATCAATTCGCTCAGGGGCCCCGGTCTTGGCAAACTCCCAGCACTTTTTCACCCCCCCAGACCGGAGCCAGGACCCCCCCCCACACACACACACACACACCCCGGCCAGAGTCCCACCAACACACCCACTGACAAGCTGTATGTAAACACAGACACACCCCACGCACCACCCCCCCACCCACAGTTTGAGTCGGGGTGTGCAGGCTCCCTTGCACACACACAGACCCAGCCCCCCCAGCCCTGTAGGGCACAGGCAGATGGGGAGACAGAAGCTCAGTGTCCGGGCCTGGAGCCCCCGCTCTGCCTCCAGACAGGGGTCCCCCAGGCCCAGCCTGAGGGGACGGGGGGCCCGGCCCGGCCCCCCACCTACCTGTCTTCTCCTTGATCTCGCACAGGACTGTGAACAGGGCCGGCTTCATGCGGTGGCAGTTCAGGGCGTGTTTCCTGCGGGTCAGACGGGGGAGAGAACAGATAAAGCAGTTTTATATCTGGGGGAGCACAAAGAGTTAACTCACCTCCAGCCCCCCCCCCCACGCAATTCCACACTATGACCTCACAACCCTTTGGATCAGGACGCCTGGTTTCTCTCCCCAGCTCGGGGAGGGGAGGGGGGGGTGGGGAGCCCGGACTCCTGGGTTCCCTGCCTGGCTCTGGGAGGGGAGCGGGGTCTTGTGGGTTGCGGGGGGGCGCGGAAGTGTGTCGGGAGCCCGGACTCCTGGGTTCCCTGCCTGGCTCTGGGAGGGGTGGGGGCAGCTGGAAACTTCCCTCCCACCCCGAGCAGCCGCCCCCCCCTACTTGGCCTGCGCCTCGTCCAGGCTCTGCTCCGTGATCCCCATGATCTGCTGCAGGATCTCGCCGAGCTCCTGGCGCCGGGGCTCGCCGGGGGGGGGCAGCAGCCGCCCCTGCTCCTCCATGGCCCAACCGAGCGCCGGGGGGGCCCCCCGAGACTCCGGGGCTGCCAAGATGGAGCCGGAGCCGGAGCCGGCGCCGGGGCGGGGAGGCGGAGCGGGCGGGGGGGGCCGCGGGGCTCGCCTGGGCTCTCTGCAGCCAGCGCGTATCGGTGCCGCCCCCTGCCGGTCGCGGGGGGAACGGCGGGGGGGCCTGAAAGGGACGGCCAGGAATTTCCGGGGGGGCGCTCAAGGCGCGGGGCTGGGAGCCAGGACTCCTGGGTTCTCTCCCTGATTCGAGGAGGGGGAGGGGCTGGGAGCCAGGACTCCTGGGTTCTCAGCCAGCTGGGACTAGACGGCAGAAAACTCCCTTTCATTTCCCCCAGACAAGGGCGCGGACCGGGGGCCCCTTATCACCCCCCCCAGCACCAGCAGCGATTGGGGGAGGGGAGAGCAGGGAACAGCCAATCACGTTCAAGGCAGCGAGGACCCTTCCCCCCGCCGTGCCCCTGGAGGAGGGGGGGGGGCCTGTGACCCGACCCCTCAAAGAGGCCGGGGATTGCTCCGCCCCCTGGTCCCTCCCTGTCTGGGGGTCCCTGCCATGAGGGAAAAGCCCAGGGGGGGCTAAGCTGTAGGGCTCTCCCCAGTTCACCCCCCAGATTCCATGGAGCTGTTACTTGGGGATCCCAGCCCCTGCCCCCCCCACTGTAACCACTGGACCCTGCTCCCCTCCCAGGGCTGGTGCCCCTCACTCCCAACCCGCAGCCCCCTGCCAGCCCGCCCCTGCCCCCCCCCGCCGGTGCCCCTCACTCCCGACCCATAGCCCCCTGCCAGCCAGGCCCTGCCGGTGCCCCTCACTCCCGACCTGCAGCCCCCTGCCAGCCCAGCCCTGACCCCCAAGCCCTGCCGGTGCCCCTCACTCCCGACCTGCAGCCCCCTTCCAGCCCAGCCCTGACCCCCGAGCCCTGCCGGTGCCCCTCACTCCCGACCTGCAGCCCCCTGCCAGCCCAGCCCTGACCCCCGAGCCCTGCCGGTGCCCCTCACTCCCGACCTGCAGCCCCCTGCCAGCCCAGCCCTGACCCCCGAGCCCTACCAGTGCCCCTCAGCCCCTGTGACCCTGACTGCCTGGGGGAGCACCCGCTGTTGCGCCCACCCTGCCCCGCTCATTGCTGGGGGGGAAGTGGGTTGTTGGGGGGGGATTGTGTAAAGTGGAAACCACATCTCTTTGGGCGCAACATCCTGTGACGTGGGGTGGGGGGGCGGGCGCCAGCCAATGGGGCTCTGGCAGGAAGGGCCGTGGTGGGGGAGCCAGGGCCCCAAACGGGGTGCAGCAGAGGGGCCAGCCTGGAGCTGCGGTGAGGGGGGTCTTGGGGAGCAGCGTGGGGGGCTGGGTGCTCCCCTGGCTGCCTGGGGCAGGTGGGTGGGAACAGGTGGGTTTGGGGCAATGGGGGTCACAGGTGGGGAAGGGGGTGGGGTGATGGGGAGGTCACGGGGAAGGGAAGGGGAGGGGAGGGTGGTCTCATGGTGGGAGGCCAGAGGGGGTGCTGGTGCCGAGGGTCGGTTACATCTTGTCGGGCGAGGCCAGCTTCCGGCCTCCTCGGGGCTCCCGGCCTGCCCGGCGCCCCCTCCCACCTGCCCCCCTCTCCCCTCCCCTAGACTTAGGCCTCTCCCATCCCTCATCTTCTTCCCCTCCCCGAGGCCTCCCCCCCATTTCCTCTCCTGGCTGGGGCAGAAGCAGAGTCTGGTGGTGGGATTTGGGGAGTCCATGAGGAACCCCCCCTTTGCTCTTCCCCCCCAAGACCCAAGGGATGCTGAGGGGGCAGGGTGGGGGCGAGCAACCCCCCAAAGGGGACGGTGCAGCTGGAGAGAGATGGGGTTGGCCCCGGCCGAGGTGAGCGCCCCCCCTTCTGGGCCCCCCAGCACAGATCCCCAGTGCCCCCCAGGGGCTGTGGGTTAGGCACCCCCATATCTCTGCCCCCACATCTCTGCCCCCTTCCTATTCCAGGCCATGACTAGTTTGGAGAGTGAGGGAGCGGCAGGGGACAACATCCAGCCAGCCCCCCCGAGCCCAGTTTCCTTGGGGGGCTTGGCCCCCACAACCGACCCCCTGGTGCCCCCAGACGAGGCCGCTGCAGGAAGAGACCCCGGGGGCATCCCAGCAGGAGGGGACTGGACTAGCAGCAACCCCCCTGCCCCGGACGGATCCGACCCCCCCACACTGACAGAGGTGAGGAACGGAACCCAGGCGTCCTGACGCCCGGCCCCCCTGCTGTACCACCCCCCCCGCGCTGGGCAGGGAACCCAGGCGTCCTGACCCCGCTCTCCCACAGGCCGACCCCCTGGACCCCTGCGACCAGGAGCGTCTCTTCGACCTGCTCTTCCGCTCCCAGAGCCGGCGGCTGAACGAGCAGCGCTGCCCCCTGCCTGGCCTGCGGGGGGCGCCCCGCCACGACCCCGCCCGGCCCTGGCGCTCGCTGCCCGGGACCCCCACCGAGGGCCTGCTGGGGGGAGCAGGTAATGGACCCGACCCCCTCTGGCCTCTCCTGTGCGCTAACTCCTCCCCCAACCCCCTGCCCCCAACCCCTCCCCTTTGCCCCAGCCCTGGCCCCCTCTCTGCTGCCCCCAACCCCTTGTGTCCCCTGGCTCCCTGCCCAAACCCCTCCCCTCCACCCCTGCCCCCAACTCCTCCCCCGGCCCCCTCTCTTCTGCCCTGAACCCTTCCCCTGACCACCCACCCCCAGACCCTCCCTTCTGCCCCTCTCCCAGCTCCCTTTCCCTCTGCCCCCAACGCCTTCCCCTGCCCCCAAGCTCCTCACCTCCCCCAGCCCTCCAACCCCTCCTCTCTGCCTCCCAACTCGCTGCCTCCAACCTCTCCCCTCCCCCTACTCCTCTGCCTGCCCTATGGCCCCATCCCCTTTTGCCCCCCCATTTCCCACCCTCCTCCCTCTTACCCCCACCACTTCCATCCCTCTGCAGCCATGTGGGGGGCACAGGTGTGGGGGCACTGTCTGGCTCGGGGGTGCAGCCCAGGTGGTGAAATGGGGGAGGTACAGCTGGGGGGTACAGCTGGGGGTGAAGTGGGGAAGATGCAGCTGGGGGGGGACATCGGGGGCATTGTCAAGCCACATCTAACCCCCCGGCCCCCCAGGGAAGTTCTGCTCACTCACCTCGCTGCAGGCTGAGCAGTTCTTTGAGCTGGTGGCCATGGCCCAGGCCCGGCGGCTGGACGACCAGCGGGCTGACTTCACGGGAGACCCCAGGACCGAGGAGGGGGCTGAGTGGCCCCCAGAGCCCCCCGACCACGGGGAGGAGCTGTACAGCACCATCCTCACCCACCAGGTAAGGGGTGGCCCCATGGGACCCCCACCCCCGAGTCCTGCCTGATCCCCCAATCCATGAGACCTCCACCCCATTACCCCTCCCTTGAGACCCCCAAGATGATAGAAGATCAGGGTTGGAAGGAACCTCAGGAGGTCATTGAATCCCACCCCCTGCTCAGAGCAGGACCCACCCCAACTAAATCATCCCAGCCAGGGCTTGTCAAGCCGGCCCTTAAAAACCTCTAAGGGAGGAGATTTCACTACCTGCCTAGGGAGCCCTTTCCAGTGCGTCACCACCCTCCTCGTGAAAAAGTTTTTCCTAATATCCAACCTAAACCTCCCCCACTGCAACTGGTGACCATTGCTCCTCGTTCTGTCAACTGGTACCACTGAGAACAGTCTAGATCCATCCTCTTTGGATCCCCCTTTCAGGTAGTTGAAAGCAGCTATCAAATCCCCCCTCATTCTTCTCTTCCGCAGACTAAACAATCCCCGTTCCCTCAGCCTCTCCTCAGAAGTCGCATGTTCCAGTCCCCTAATCATTTTTGTTGCCCTCCGCTGGACTCTTTCCAATTTTTCCACATCCTTCTTGTAGTGTGGGGCCCAAAACTGGACACAGTACTCCAGATGAGGCCTCACCAATGTTGAATAGAGGGGAACGATCACGTCCCTTGATCTGCTGGCAATGCCCCTACGTATACAGCCCAAAATGCCATTGGCCTTTTTGGCAACAAGGGCCACTGTTGACTCCTATCCAGCTTCTCGTCCACTGTCACCCCGAGGTCCTTTTCTGCAGAACAGCTGCTGAGCCACTCGGTCCCTAGTTTGTAGCGGTGCCTGGGATTCTGCTGTCCTAAGGGCAGGACTCTGCACTTGTCCTTGTTGAACCTCATCAGATTTCTTTTGGCCCAATCCTCTAATTTGTCCAGGTCCCTCTGTATCCTATCCCTACCCTCCAGCGTATCTACCTCTCCTCCCAGTGTAGTGTCATCTGCAGACTTGCTGAGGGTGCAATCCACGCCATCCTCCAGATCATTGATGAAGATATTGAACAAAATCGGCCCCAGGACCAACCCTTGGGGCACTGCACTTGCTACCGGCTGCCAACTACACATGGAGCCATTGATCACTCCCTGTTGAGCCCGACGATCTAGCCAGCTTTTTATCCACCTTATAGTCCATTCATCCAGCCCATACTTCTTTAACTTGCTGGCAAGAATACTGTGGGAGACGGTGTCAAAAGCTTTGCTAAAGTCAAGGAACAACACGTCCACTGCTTTCCCCTCATCCACAGAGCCAGTTATCTCGTCATAGAAGGCAATCAGGATGGTCAGGCATGACTTGCCCTTGGTGAATCCATGCTGACTGTTCCTGATCACTTTCCTCTCCTCTAAGTGCCTCAGAATTGATTCCCTGAGGACCTGCTCCAGGATTTTTCCAGGGACTGAGGTGAGGCTGACTGGCCTGTAGTTCCCCGGATCCTCCTCCTTCCCTTTTTTAAAGATGGGCCCTACATTCGCCTTTCTCCAGTTGTCCGGGACCTCCCCGATCGCCAGGAGTTTTCAAAGATAGTGGCCAGTGGCTCTGCAATCACGTCCGCCAACTCCTTTAGCCCTCTCGGATGCAGCACATCCAGCCCCAGGGACTTGTGCTCGTCCAGCTTTTCTAAACTGGCCTGACCCACTTCTCTCTCCACGGGGGGCTGGTCCCCCCTCCCCATGCCATGCTGCCCAGAGTGCCTTGGCTTTCTCCACCCCCTGGGTCACTCGGTGTCTGCCCCGCTCAGTGCGGGGCCCACACCTTCCCTGGAGACACCCTCGCCTCCCCTGCCGGCTGCACCTCCAGGGCACCTTGGCCCCCCAACTTCGTGCCCACCTGCCCAAGCGGGAATTTTACCCTCTCCCCAGTCCTTTGCCCACGTTTCCGCGCAAAGCCCAGCGGGTCACCTGCCCCAGTTCCCATTCTTCCTGCCCCATGGGGCACTTTCTTCCTGCCCCTCAATATGGGTTCGTTAAAATCCAGCCAGTTCTGAGGGGGGCAAAGTCAGCTTTGCTGAACTCCAGAGATCCCCCAAGACCTGCCCTATCAACCCCAGACCCCACATAGCCCCCCCAGACCTGCCAACCCCTGTGCCCCCACTCATGACCCGTGACTAGATGATCAGAGTGGTCCCTTCTGACCTTAGTATCTATGAATCTATGACAGGCCCCCCCATCTCTCCCCCTGCAGACCCTAGCCCCCCCACACCCCACCACAGACACTAACCCCCCATCCTCCCCCCAGAGCCAGCGGCTGGAGGAGCAGCGCAGCGACCCCCCCATCCCGCTGGGGGCCCAGGAGCTCTTCGACCTGCTGCTGCGGGTGCAGGGGGGACGCATGGAGGAGCAGCGCTCAGAGCCCCCCCCTGCCCTGCTGCCCCACCCCTGCTGAGGACCCCCCCCGATGGGCAGGAGAAGGGGGGGCTGAGACAGCAGCTGAAACTGGGGGCAGGGGCTCGTTCCAACCCCACCCTGCTGACAGCTGAGAAGGGACACAACTCGCTGCAGAAATGGGGGTCCCCGCCCCCCCTCCTGTTAACACCTGGGGGCTGAGAATGGACACTGCTCACAACAGAAATGGGGACCCCCCCCCCCGGAAGCCCTGATTGATGCTGCTGGCCGAGACGGGCCCCAACTCGCTGCAGGAATTGTTGGGCCCTGGAGAGCTCAGCTGAGAACAGAGGGCTCAGTACATGGAAGGGGGAATCCCAGCCACGTCCTCCCCACCCAGAGTAACGACCAGGGGTTGAGACCAGGCCGAACTCGCTGCAAGAATGGGGAACCCCCGCACCGCGCTGTGCTCGGGCCTCCAGGCTGAGACCAGACACGACTCATGACGCCCCCAGTGGGTCTGGAGTGGGAAAGGACCAAAGATTGGGGCTCCTCTCCCCCCCGAGAGCCACCCCGGGCGGGGGATGGGGCCAGAGACGCTGGGTTTTGAGGCTAATTCCTGATGTTTGTGAAAAAGTAAAAAACCTGCAGGGGCAAAGGGGGTGACGGCGTGTGACTGGGGGCAGGAGCCAGGACTCCTGGGTGTAATGTGGGGTGTGGATGGGGCAGCAGCTCCCTGTGCCTCAGTTTCCCCCTCTGTCCCCCTCCCTGACACTTTATCCCAACCAGAGACAGAGGCACCAAATCACTTTATTCTCCAGCAGCAGGGGGGAGGGAGGGGCATGTTAATGGGGGGTATAAATATGGGGCAAGGGCAGGGGAGAAAGAGGCGTTGGTGCCGGGAGGGGGGGGTCACCCCCGACCAGTCCCTCTGTGCCATGAGGGGTTGCAAAGCCCCGCCTCTTTCTGCTCCATGACATCACAAGGCCATCTGTGTGACATCACTTCCTGCCTGTCATCCTTTTCCATTGGGCGCTGTCACAGCCTGTCAATGATGTCAGAGCCCCCATGGCTTCCAGTCTCCCGGTGACATCATTTCCTGTCCAGCGGGCTGCACGTTGTGACCTCACTGTCTTCCGTGTGACATCATTTCTGGTCTGCGACATCAGCATCCCATGGGCGTCACCATGCCAGTGTGTGACCTCACGTCCCGTCTCCGACACCATCCTCTGGCGCTTGCTCCGCCCACCTGGTGATGTCACTGCCTGGCACAGCCACACCCCTGCGCTGTCCAATCCGAGCCACCTCTCCCAGCAGCCCCCTCCCCGGCAGCGCACGGGGGGCGGAGTCACTGCACCATGGCGCCGTCCGATTGGCTGGGAGCCCAGGGCCGGCGGGACGGTGAGGGGCGGGGTACCAGGCAGGGGGCGGGCGGCTCCGGCTGCTCCGGGAGGGGGCGGAGTCGGGGGGGGCGGCGGGGCGGGGGGCCCAGGCGGGGGTCGTCCAGCAGGCAGAGCAGGTCGTGGTGGGCGCGAGCCTGGGCGGCGTCGCGGGGCAGGTGGCCCAGCTCATCCGGGAGCTGCCGGCTCGCCCGGTGCCGGAGCAGGAGCCGCGCCACGTCCGCGCTGCCCTCCCGGGCCGCCAGGAACAGCGGGGTTTGCGCCTGCAGGCACGGGGGGGGGTCAGCACGCCGGACGCCTGGGTTCTCCCCCCGGCCCTGGGAGGGGAGTGGGGGCGGGTGGTTAGAGCAGGGGGGGCTGGGAGCCAGGACGCCTGGGTTCTCCCCCCGGCCCTGGGAGGGGAGTGGGGGCGGGTGGTTAGAGCAGGGGGGGCTGGGAGCCAGGACGCCTGGGTTCTCCCCCCGGCCCTGGGAGGGGAGTGGGGGCGGGTGGTTAGAGCGGGGGGGCTAGGAGCCAGGACGCCTGGGTTCTCCCCCCGGCCCTGGGAGGGGAGTGGGGGCAGGTGGTTAGAGCAGGGGGGGCTGGGAGCCAGGACGCCTGGGTTCTCCCCCCGGCCCTGGGAGGGGAGTGGGGGCGGGTGGTTAGAGCGGGGGGGCTAGGAGCCAGGACGCCTGGGTTCTCCCCCCGGCCCTGGGAGGGGAGTGGGGGCAGGTGGTTAGAGCGGGGGGGCTAGGAGCCAGGACGCCTGGGTTCTGCCCCCGGCCCTGGGAGGGGAGTGGGGGCGGGTGGTTAGAGCAGCAGGGGCTGGGAGCCAGGACGCCTGGGTTCTTTCTCCATCCCTGGGAGGAGAATGGGGGCTGGGGGCCAGGGCTCCTGGGTTCTCCCCGGGCTGTGCTAATGGAGGACCCCCCCAGTCCTGGCCCTGTTACCCGGTTGTCCTGGGCATCCTTGCTGGCGCCGCTCCGGAGCAGGGCGAGGGCAGCCCGGGCGTTATTCACAGCCGCAGCCCAGTGCAGGGCAGTCTTCCCTGCCGGGCGAGGGGGGATGAGACAGCGGACCCACAACCCGTCTCCCCCACCCAGCCCAGCCCCCCGGTGCCCCCTGCTGGCCCGTCTCCACCTGCCCAGCCCAGCCCCCCGGTGCCCCCTGCTGGCCCCGTTCCCTCCCCGGCACCCTCCGGCTGGCCCCGTCCTCTCCCCCAGCCCAGCCCCCCCGGCGCCCCCTGCTGACCCCACTTGTCGGTGGCGTTGACGGCCGCCCCGCCTTGCAGCAGCTCCTCCGCCCCGCTCTCCACCGCCAAGCGCGCAGCCAGGATCAGGGGGGTGGCGCCGTCGCTCATCCGGGCGTCCAGGTCCGTCTGCCGGCAGCGAATCAGGACCTGGGGGAGGGATGGGGTGTGGGATATTAGGGGTGGGGCCTCCAGCCCCATGCCCCACCTCCTTGCCCCATGTGGTGTGGCGTGCTGTGCCGTGGAGCAGCCATGTTGCATTGCCCTGCACCGCGATGCCTGCAGCTGGCCCCCCACTCCCGAGCCAGGGCCCCCTGGGATCTCCTCCTGCCCGGAATTTCACACTTGATTTCTGCCCTGGGAACAGGGGGACGTACCAGAGTGAGGGGGCTGGGGTTTGGGACTGGAGGCCATTTGGGAGGGGGAGGTCAGGGGGTTGCAGCTGGATGCTGCAGTGGTTTGCACCAGCCATCAGTAGGGCTCAGAGTGAACAGCCCAACTGGGGGGCTGGAGGACGGAGTGGCAACAGCCAACTCTCTGCAGGGCTAGTCAGGGACCCCCCACTGTCCCTCAAGTCCCTGTCTCTCCCCAGATCCCTCATTCCTGTCCCCCACATCCCCCCAAGCTCACTGCCCTCCCCCCATACCTGGCAGGCCCCCAGGGCGTCGGCCCCAATGGCACTGTGCAGGGGGCTGCGCCCCGCCCGGTCCCGCGCGTTGGGGTCGGCGCCGGCATCCAGGAGGCTGCGGACGGCGCCAGCCCGGGCAAAGCGGGCGGCCAGGTGCAGGGCCGTCTCCCCCGTCGTGTCCGTCTGGGCGTCCAGCCGCGCCCCCTGCGCCAGCAGCTCCCCCACGGCGCCCCCCGCACACACTGCTGCCATCAGCGGCGTCACCCCATCTGCCGTGGGGGCGGAGAGACAAACATCAGGGTGGAGGCGGGACTTCCCCTTTTCCCTGCCTGCCCTGGGCTGGGACTTCCTGTTTTCCCACTTCCTGTGGGCGGCACTTCCCCCTCTCACCCAACTTCCTGCCATGGGGGGCGGGACTTCCCCTTCTTCTGCAGGGCGGGACTCCCCCCTTCACCCACGTCCGGGCAGGGCAGAAATTCCCATGTCAGACAGCTGCAGCGGCACAGGAGCTAGCAAACAGCTCTAAACAGGGGAGTTTGGCTTGTGGTGCTTGTTGGGGGTTTGCTTTTGCTGGGGGGGTGGTCTTTTTGGTGTGGCTTGTGTTTCCCAGATTAACAGGATTTAGGTGGGAAGGAGATGACAGATACGGAGGCAGCTGTGGGAGTGACTCCTGCAGTGAAAGACACATTGAGGATGGCTGGATGTGGAAGCTGTGGTATGTACATGATCCTGGAGGGGGGAACCGGTAAGAGTTTTGTCTGCATGAAATGCCGTCTGATAGAGCTGATGGAGGAAAAGATCCGAGTTTTGGAGATGCAGGTGGAAAGTCTGGTTGAGTTTAGGAAGGGGTTTGAGCAGATGATGGAGCAAAGATATGAGGTATCTGAAGGGAAAAGCTCAGACTCGCGGATGGAAGCAGGGCTGGGGAATTTTGAGGGGAGACTGGATGAGGAAAGTGGTCAGTGGAAACATGTGACTCAAAGAAACAGGCAGAGAAAAAGACGGGCTAGTGAAGGAGAAATAGAGCTTAGGAACAGGTTTGCAGAGTTGGAAAATGAAGAAGGGGCTCAGCAGGTAGTTGCTAAAGGTGGAAGGGTAAGGAAGAAGAGAAGAGAGGCTAGTCCTATAAGAAAAGCGGAAGAGTCAAGGGAGACTAGACCAAATACGAGCCCCAGGAGGATATAGGATGGGTTGAAGAGGATTATAAGGGAAAATAGGAATGGAAAGAACTTGCAGCCAGAGAGAACAGGGGAGACACTGGAGAATAGCACTGTCACCAGGAAAAGGCAGGTCTATGTGATCGGGGACTCTTTATTGAGAAGAACAGACAGGCCTGTAACTAGAGCTGATCCAGAGAATAGAAGGGTGTGCTGTCTTCCGGGTGCTAAGATACGGGATGTAGACCTGAGGTTGAAAAGGATCCTAAAGGGAGCAGGAAAGAATCCCCTAATTATCCTTCATGTGGGAACAAATGATACGGCTAGATTCTCGCTGGAAAGTATCAAGGGAGACTATGCTAGGCTGGGGAAGACGCTTAAGGAAATCGAGGCTCAGGTGATCTTTAGCGGGATCCTGCCTGTTCCTAGAGAAGGGCAACAAAGGTGTGACAAGATTATGACTGTCAACAGATGGCTTAGGCAGTGGTGCTATAAGGAGGACTTTGGGATGTATGGCCACTGGGAGGCATTCATGGACAGAGGTCAGTTCTCTCGGGATGGACTTCATCTGAGTAGGGAAGGAAATAGACTTCTAGGATCGAGGCTGGCACAACGGATAAAGAGAGCTTTAAACTAGGAATTAGGGGGAGATGGTTGGGAGATGTCCAGAAAATCTCCACGCCAGATTTTAGCATTGAGAGGGAAGAAGACGAAGTAAGAAAGGATACAGCCGTGGGTAGGAGAATGTATATAAGGAGCGAGGGCGGTGTGGATACTAGTCTAATAGGTTATACTGGCTGTAGAATGACAGTGCCTAATAGGGTACAAAATGTGAGCGAGGCCAAACAGCAAAAATTAAGATGTTTGTACACCAATGCAAGGAGCCTAGGTAACAAAATGGAGGAACTAGAGCTACTGGTGCAGGAAGTGAAACCAGATATTATAGGGATAACAGAAACATGGTGGAATAGTAGTCATGACTGGACTACAGGTATTGAAGGGTATGTGCTCTTTAGGAAAGACAGAAACAAAGGTAAAGGGGGTGGAGTAGCATTGTATATCAATGATGAGGTAGAATATAAAGAAATAAGAAGCGATGCAACGGATAAGACAGAGTCTGTCTGGGCAAAAATTACATTGGGGAAGAAAACTAGTAAAGCCTCTCCTACGATAGTGCTTGGGGTGTGCTATAGACCTCCGGGATCTAATTTGGATATGGATACAGCCCTTTTTAATGTCTTTAATAAAGTAAATACTAATGGAAACTGCGTGATCATGGGAGACTTTAACTTCCCAGATATAGACTGGAGGACCAGTGCTAGTAATAATAATAGGGCTCAGATTTTCCTAGATGCGATAGCTGATGGATTCCTTCATCAAGTAGTTGCTGAACCGACTAGAGGGGATGCCATTTTAGATTTAATTTTGGTGAGTAGCGAGGACCTCATAGAAGAAATGGTTGTAGGGGACAATCTTGGCTCAAGTGATCATGAGCTAATTCAGTTCAAACTGAACAGAAGGATTAACAAAAATCTGCAACTAGAGTTTTTGATTTCAAAAGGGCTGACTTTCAAAAATTAAGGAAATTAGTTAGGGAAGTGGATTGGACTGAAGAATTTATGGATCTAAAGGTAGAGGAGGCCTGGGATTACTTTAAATCAAAGCTGCAGAAGCTATCGGAAGCCTGTATCCCAAGAAAGGGGAAAAAATTCATAGGAAGGAGTTGTAGACCAAGCTGGATGAGCAAGCATCTTAGAGAGGTGATTAAGAAGCAGCAGAAAGCATACAGGGAGTGGAAGATGGGAGGGATCAGCAAGGAAAGCTACCAAATTGAGGTCAGAAGATGTAGGGATAAAGTGAGAGAGGCTAAAAGTCGAGTAGAGTTGGACCTTGCAAAGGGAATTAAAACCAATAGTAAAAGGTTCTATAGCCATATCAATAAGAAGAAAACTAAGAAGGAAGAAGTGGGGCCGCTTAACACTGAGGATGGAGCGGAGGTTAAAGATAATCTAGGCATGGCCCAATATCTAAACAAATACTTTGCCTCAGTCTTTAATAAGGCTAAAGAGGATCTTGGGGATAATGGTAGCATGACAAATGGGAAGGAGGATATAGAGGTAGATATTACCATATCAGAGGTAGAAGCGAAACTGAAACAGCTTAAGGGGACTAAATCGGGGGGCCCAGATAATCTTCATCCAAGAATATTAAAGGAATTGGCACCTGAAATTGCAAGCCCATTAGCAAGAATTTTTAATGAATCTGTAAACTCAGGAGTTGTACCGAATGATTGGAGAATTGCTAATATAGTTCCTATTTTTAAGAAAGGAAAAAAAAGTGATCCGGGTAACTACAGGCCAGTTAGTTTGACATCTGTAGTATGCAAGGTCCTGGAAAAAATGTTGAAGGAGAAATTAGTTAAGGACATTGAAGTCAATGGTAAATGGGACAAAATACAACATGGTTTTACAAAAGGTAGATCGTGCCAAACCAACCTAATCTCCTTTTTTGAAAAAGTAACAGATTTTTTAGATAAAGGAAATGCAGTGGATCTAATTTACCTAGATTTCAGTAAGGCATTTGATACCGTGCCACATGGGGAATTATTAGTTAAATTGGAGAAGATGGGGATCAATATGAACATCGAAAGGTGGATAAGGAATTGGTTAAAGGGGAGACTACAACGGGTCCTACTGAAAGGCGAACTGTCAGGTTGGAGGGAGGTTACCAGTGGAGTTCCTCAGGGATCGGTTTTGGGACCAATCTTATTTAATCTTTTTATTACTGACCTTGGCACAAAAAGTGGGAGTGTGCTAATAAAGTTTGCAGATGATACAAAGCTGGGAGGTATTGCCAATTCGGAGAAGGATCGGGATATTATACAGGAGGATCTGGATGACCTTGTAAACTGGAGTAATAGAAATAAGATGAAATGTAATAGTGAGAAGTGTAAGGTTATGCATTTAGGGATTAATAAGAAGAATTTTAGTTATAAGTTGGGGACGCATCAATTAGAAGTAACGGAAGAGGAGAAGGACCTTGGAGTATTGGTTGATCATAGGATAACTATGAGCTGCCAATGTGATATGGCTGTGAAAAAAGCTAATGCGGTTTTGGGATGCATCAGGAGAGGCATTTCCAGTAGGGATAAGGAGGTTTTCGTACCGTTATACAAGGCACTGGTGAGACCTCACCTAGAATACTGTGTGCAGTTCTGGTCTCCCATGTTTAAAAAGGATGAATTCAAGCTGGAGCAGGTACAGAGAAGGGCTACTAGGATGATCCGAGGAATGGAAAACTTGTCTTATGAAAGGAGACTTAAGGAGCTTGGCTTGTTTAGCTTAACTAAAAGAAGGTTGAGGGGAGATATGATTGCTCTCTATAAATATATCAGAGGGATAAATACAGGAGAGGGAGAGGAATTATTTAAGCTCAGCACCAATGTGGACACAAGAACAAATGGGTATAAACTGGCCACCAGGAAGTTTAGACTTGAAATCAGACGAAGGTTTTTAACCATCAGAGGAGTGAAGTTTTGGAATAACCTTCCAAGGGAAGCAGTAGGGGCAAAAGATCTATCTGGTTTTAAGATTCTACTCGATAAGTTTATGGAGGAGATGGTATGATGGGATTTTGGTAAGTAATTGATCTTTAAATATTCAGGGTAAATAGGCCAAATCCCCTGAGATGGGATATTAGATGGATGGGATCTGAGTTACTACAGAAAATTCTTTCCTGGGTATCTGGCTGGTGAATCTTGCCCATGTGCTCAGGGTTCAGCTGATCGCCATATTTGGGGTCGGGAAGGAATTTTCCTCCAGGGCAGTTTGGAGAGGCCCTGGAGGTTTTTTTTTGTTTGTTTGTTTTTGTTTTGTTTTTTTTTTTGCCTTCCTCTGTAGCATGGGGCATGGTTGACTGGAGGGAGGCTTCTCTGCTCCTTGAAGTTTTGAACCATGATTTAAGGACTTCAATAGCTCAGACATGGGTGAGGTTTTTCATAGGAGTGGGTCGGTGAGATTCTGTGGCCTGCATTGTGCAGAAGGTCGGACTAGATGATCAGAATGGTCCCTTCTGACCTTAGTATCTATGAATCTATGAATCTAGTGGGCGGAACTTCCTCCTTTCCTCTGGCTCCTGTGGGTGGAACTTCCTGTGGGCGGGGCTCCCTCCCCAGGCTGTACTGGCTCTGTGCATGTTTGGGGATACAGGGAGGGGGGACCCCGCCCTGCCCCTCACCTGGTCCCCTGGCGTTGAGGTCCCGCCCCTCGGGGTCCTCGTCCTGGGGCGGGGTCAGCATGATGCATTGTGGGATGGGAGCCCCAGCGCTCCGGTGCTTGGGTGTCCATTGCCGGCAGTCCTGGTCCGGGGGGGGGCCCTCAGCCTGGCAGGAGGGGGATGGGGATTAACGGACCCTAAAAGAGGCCCCCAAGTGTTATCACTTCCCCAACCAACCCCTGTCTTTGGGGCTCCCAGACCCTCCCTCTGGGCAATGCCCCCCAACTTCTCACTGCGAAGGGACAGGTCCCTGCTTGGCTCCCCAGGGTCCCCAGCCCAGCCAGGGGGCACCCCGATACCTTGATTTGCTGAGGGCTCGGCTGCCCGTCGTCCTCAAACTCGGGCTCCAGCTTCAGAGGCCTGGGGGGAGAAGTGGGGTGAGAGTCCCAGCCTGGTCCCCTAGGGGTCACCGTGGGGAGTGGGGCGGGGGGGTCACAGTATCACTCACTTCAGCCCGATGGCATCCTCCCCGACGGGGTCCCGGCGGCGCCGGGCATTGGGGTCCCGGGGGCGGGCGAACCCCACAGGGAACCAGAGCACCCCCTGTTTCCTCGTCCCCCGGCGGCGCAGCTGGACCCCGACAACGGCCCCGAGGGCCAGCGCCAGCCCCCCCGCAAGCAGGCTGCCGAGCAGGGGCCAGGGCAGCCGGGGGGCGGAGGCCTGGGGGTCTGGGAAGCAGAGAGACAGGGGGTAAAATTGGGGGGGCAGGCTGCCCCCCAATAATGGATTCCCTCCACCCTCACTATTGGGACCCCTTCCCAACCTGGCCCTGCTGCCCTGACCCCTCCCTGACTCCCCCGGCCTGCACCTCCCTCATCGCCCGCCCCCCACCCCGCCGGTATCCCTCCCCGATCCCCCGCAGCCTGTGCTCCCCACATCGCCTGCCCCCCACTGCCCTGACCCCTCACCAGCCCTCCCTTACCACTGCTGGCCTCTTCGACCCACACGGCCGCCAGGGGGTGGGGGGTCAGTGCCCCCAGAGCATTGGAGGCGGCCAGGGCCCCCAGGAACCGCCGGGCGCCCTCGGGGGTAGTCAGGCAGCGCCCAGCGCAGCGGGACCCATCCAGCACCAGGAACACGACGGACCTGGGGGGGCAGCGTGGGGTCAGGCTGGGTCCGTGGAGGGGGCTCCTGGGGGGCAGGGTCCCCACCCCAGTGTGGTCCATCTCCCCTGGGGATGGGGTCCGTATTGGGGCAGGATGTTGATTGGGGGATCGGAGGTGGGGTGGTTGGGGGGGTTCTCACCTGATGGTGTCCCTCTCCCCTGGTAGGGTCGGCGGGTCCCCGGGGTTGGTTGGGGGTTCAGGAGGTGGGGGGATTTGGGGGGGTCAGGGGGTCTCACTCACCCGATGGCATCTGTCTCCCACTCCTGGCTGGCTGCGGTGGGTGCAGGGTCCGGAGCAGGGCGGGGGGGCTGCCAGCCGGTGCTGTTCCCCCTGCCTGGCCCCTCACGCCCCGTGTAGGGGTACAGCCTGGGCCGGCCCTGGGGGTCGCGCCAGGGGCTCAGCCCCACACGCAGGGCCAGCGCCAGGGCGTAGAGCAGGCCAGGCAGGGCTGGGAGGGGCAGGGCAGCCGCCAGCCCCAGGGTTGCACCCTCCCCCTCTGGGGCGCAGTCCCCCCCATCCCAGCCGCACTGGGGGGACAGGCAGCCCCGGTCGCAGTGTCCGTTGGCAAAGTGGTCGTGGCAGTAGCGGGCGTAGGCCGGGCTGGGGGCAGAGACATGGGTTGGGGGTACCCTGGAGTGCCCCCCGACCCACCCCCTACAGCCCCCCAGATCCTCCCAGATTCCCCCCAATCCACCCTCCACAGAGCCCCCCCAGGATCTGCCCCCACAGCCCCACAGTCACACCTGGAGACACCCCCTGAACCTCTAATCACCCTCATAGCCCCCAGATCCCCCAATGTTCCCCCACCCTGCAGGCCCCCCCACTGCCCTGCCAGATCCACCCACTCTCCAGACCCCCGATGAGACCCCTCTCATCCCAGACCCCAACTGCCCACCCCACCAGTGAGTCCTGTGGGGGCCAGGCCCCTGCTCCATTCCCCGCCCCCCTGAGCCAGCCAGTCCCGCCCGGGCCCAGTGCCCCCTGGACGCCCCCCTCACCTGCAGGTGGCTGGGGGCCGGCAGTCGTACCCATCGAAGAGACAGGCCTCGCTGTCGCATTGGGGGTGGCAGCGCCCGTCACGGAAGCCCGGCTGGCACAGCTCCGGCGCTGGGCACCCTGCCCAGGGGTCCAGCACCCCCAGCGAGCAGTCGCCCCCGTCCCAGTCGCTGGAGGGGGAGCTGCAGGCCGGATGGCAGATGCCGTCTCCCGCCAGTTCCCTGCAGGGCCCCCCTGCCTCAGGCTGGGAGCAGGCCAAGCTGCCGGGGGGGCAGGGAGACGGGGGGCGGGGCTGGAGGCAGTCTGGGCCCCCGTAGCCCCCTGGGCAGAGGCAGCGGGGACCAGCTGGGTGCTGGACGCACACCCCTTCGTGGTGGCAGTAGTGGGATCCGCAGGGGGGCAGCTGGAGGTCACAGGTGGCACCGCTGTAACCCTGAGGGGTGTGGAAAGGAGGTGGGGGTCAGATGGATAATGAGAAAAGGGACCCAGGCATTTGGCAGGGGATGGGGAGTAGGGAAAGGGAGAGTGGGGAAAGGACCCAGGAGTCCGGGGGAGCTCACCGGAGGGCAGCGACAGGTGAAGTCGGAGGGGGTGCTGCCCGTCACAGCGCAGGTCCCCCCATTGGCACATGGGCAGCTGTCAATCACTGACTCACACCTGGACCCTGGCAGGGGGGTACGGGAGGGTTAGAACAGGCCCTCTCAGCGCCCTCCCTACCCCCCAACAACTCCACCCCCATCCTGCCCCCTTACCGTGAGTGCCAGGGGGGCAGGCGCAATGGGGGCCGGCGGGGCGCTGGCTGCAGGTGCCCCCGTTCTGGCAGGGCTGGGGCTGGCAGGGGCCCTCCGGCACCGGCTCTGAGCAGTTCACCCCGTGCTGCCCGGGCAGGCACTGCAGTGGGGGGAGAGGCCGGGGGTCAGCCCAGGCAGGGTCCCCCACCTCCCCAGTGCAGGGCCGAGGGACCCGGCCTCCAGGCAGGGACCCCGGTGTCCGGGGGAGCTCACCTGGCAGACGTAGCCCCCGGGCCGGACCAGGCAGGTGGCCCCATGTTCGCAGGGGTCCGGTTGGCACCAATCGGCCTCCTCGCGGCAGGATGGGCCCCGCCAGCCTGGGGGACAGGCGCAGCGTGGGGTCCCCCCTCCGTCCACACAGCGCCCCCCATTCCCGCACAGATCCTCCAGCCGCATCCCTGGGAGCAGAGCAGGGCAATGAGCCCCCGGATGGAGCTGCCCCCCACATCACCGCAGGACCCTCCCTTTCCCCCCCACTGTCCCCACCCCTCCCCATGTTCCTGCTATCCCACTCCCCCTGATGTCCCCTAATCCCCTCCCCCACTACCCCCATTTCTTCTCCTTGAACCCCCCCAGTCGTCCCCCCACTCTCCCTCCACACCCACCCCATAGGCACCTCGTCTCTGGGCGGCCGCCTGGCAGGGGCTCTGCGGCTCCTGGCATAGGGGACCCCCCCAGGCTGGGGGGCAGCGGCAGCGGGGTGGGAAGGGGCCGCCCAGCTGGCAGCGCCCCCCATTCTGGCATGGGGGGCAGCGGGGGGGCAGCGGCGTCTGGGGGAGAGAGAGACTGTCAGGGAGAACCCACAGCCCCGCAGAGGGGAGACACTGTACCCCCCCCGCCCCTGCCTCCTTCCCCCGGTCTGTGCCCCTCCCTGCCCTGTCCCCCTCACCTGGCAGTGCTCCCCACTGAACCCCGGGGGGCAGAGGCAGGTGAAGGCTCCGGCCCCATCCAGGCAGGACCCGCCGTTCCTGCAGGGATCTGGGGGAGAGATGGGGTCAGCGCCACAGCCCCACACGGTGCCCCCGCACCCATGCCCCCGCCCCAGTCTCCCAGCCCCCCAGCCCTTAGACCCCTCCAAGAACCAGCCTCCCTGACCCCCAGCTGAGACCCCCACCCCCTTGGCCCCACCCCCCAGTACGCCCCAGCCCTGAGACCGCCCCACTCCCTTGCCCCCCCAGTATTACCCAGACCCCCACAAACTCACTGGGGACGCACTGGTCCAGGTCGCTCTCACAATGCTCCCCGCTGAACCCTGGGGGGCAGAGGCAGAGGTACCCAGTGGGGTTGTTCTGGCAGGTGCCCCCATTCTGACACGGTCCCCCCTGGCACTTGTCCAGCTCTTCCTCGCACATCACACCTGGGGGGCAGAGACAGTGGGGGGCCCAGGGTTGGGTTAGCAGGGGCTGCAGGTCGGGAGTGAGGGGCACTGGCAAAGCTGGGGGGCTGCAGGTCGGGAGTGGGAGGCACCAGCGGGGCTGCGGGTGAGGGGGGGCACCGGCAGGGCTGGGGGGGGGCTGTGGTTCAGGAGTGGAGGGCACTGGAACGGCTGCGGGTCGGGAGTGGGGGGCACCGGCAGGGCTGGCGGGGGCTGCGGGTCGGGAGTGGGGGGCACCGGCGGGGCTGTGGGTGAGGGGGGGCACCAGTGGGGGCTGTGGGTCGGGAGTGGGGGGCACCGGAAGGGCTGGGGGTCGGGAGTGGGGGGCACCGGCAGGGCTGGGGGGGGCTGCGGGTCAGGAGTAGGGGGCACCGGAAGGGCTGCGGGTCGGGAGTGGGGGGCACCGGCGGGGCTGGGGGGCTGCGGGTCGGGACTGGGGGGCACCGTTACCTGTGAACCCCTGGGGGCAGGTGCAGTTGTAGCCGGGGGGCTGGGGCTGGCAAGTGGCCCCCTGGGGGCAGGGCCCCGAATTGCAGGGGTCGATCTCGGCCGAGCAGTCCCGGCCCGTCCAGCCGGGGGCGCAGACGCACAGGGACCTGCGGGGGGCAGGGGGGCAGGGTCAGGCTGAGGCTCCGGCCCCTCCCCCTCCCCCACCCGCCCCCCGGTCCCCCCTTACCCCTGCGGGTGGCTGTGGCAGGTGCCCTGGGCGCAGGGCCGCTGGCTGCAGGCGTCGCTCCAGGGGGCGCAGTCAGGGCCCGTGAAGCCTGGGGGGCAGAGGCAGGAGAAGCCGCCCGCGACCTCCAGGCAGGTGCCCCCCCGGCAGGGGTCGCTGGCGCAGGCACCAGCCTCCTCCAGGCATCGCGGCCCCTCGAACCCTGGGGCGACTCTGGGGTCAGGGGGGCTCCTACCCATTTCCTCCAGCCCCCCAGCCCCTCTCCCATGTCCCCCAGGGGAGTCGCCCAAATCTGCCCCCCCATGCCAGTGTCCCCTTGGTCCCTGTCCCCCAAATCTACACTCCTCCCCGCCCCACTTCTAATGTCCCCCAACAGAGACAGATCCCCCAAATCCTGGTCCATGCCCTGCCCCCCCTGAGACAGCCCCCAGCCGCCCAAATCCCCATCTATGCCCAGCCCCCCTGAGACAGCCCCCAGCCCCCCAAACCCCATCTATGCCCAGCCCCCCGAGACAGCCCCCAGCTCCCCCAAACCCTGGTCAATAGCCAACCCCCCCATGACAGGCCCCACCCCCCCCGATCCCGGTCCATGCCCTGTCCCCGCTGGGCCCCTCGGGGCATCTCACCGGGGGGGCAGTGGCAGCGGAAGGCCCCCGCCCCGGCCTGGCAGCGCCCCCCGTTCCCACAGGGGTGACTGGTGCAGGCATCCACCTCTCGCTCGCACGTGGGGCCCTCGAAGCCGGGGGGGCAGAGGCACTGGAAGTGGCCCAGCAGGTCCAGGCAGGGCGCCCCCCCCCTGGCAGGGCTGGCTCAGGCACTCGTTCAGGTCGGCTTCGCACCGGGAGCCCGTGTAGCCGGCCGGGCAGCGGCACCGGAAGGACCCCATGGCGTTCTCACAGCGGCCCCCGTGCTCGCACGGCTCCACACCTGTGGGAGGGGCAGGTCAGGGGGCTGGCGTGGGGCCGACACGGCGCCGCCATGCGATGAGCCCGCCTGGCCTCGGGGGGGGCCATGCACCAACACGCGATGAGCCTGCCTGGACTCTGGGGGGGGGGCCACGCACCGACACGCGATGTACACGTGTAAAAAACACACACAGACACACATGGAAAATATGCCCAGACATGCAATGCACACACACAGTCATGTGATGCACATGAAGAGACACACAAACAACACAAACATGTATGTCCATGTTGTGATGAAGCAGGACTGTTCTTAATGTTTCCTTTAAATAGTGTGGGGGTGCCTCAGTTTCCCCTATGCAGTTCTTAAATACCTAGGGGGTGGGATAAGGGGGTACGATCCTTGCAGAGCCCTAGAGGGCAGGTGTGTGCAGGGGTCTGGACACAGAGAATGGCCGACACCCTGTTTCCTGGCACCTGATGGCCTGGGCCCTTCCCCCCTGCAAGGTGAGAACTAAAGGGTTGGAGAACAAAGGAATCAGGTGCCCTCCTGGCCCGGGAAAGGGACAAAGCCCAGAGGAGGGGGGGCTGGGGAGAGTTTCAGTTTGGGGCTGGCTGGGGACAAGGAGTGAAGTGCAGACGGGTTTGTCTGGCTCACTGCCCCCCAAAATGGACCCGTCTGAGGGGTCCTGTTCTCTGCACCTACAAGCTCTGTGTTGGACCCTGTTCCTGTCGTCTAATAAACCTTCTGTTTTACTGGCTGGTTGAGAGTCCCGTCTGACTGCAGAGTTGGGGGGCAGGATCCTCTGGCCCCCCAGGACCCCCCTGGGCGGACTCACTGTGGGGAGCACAGGGAGGGGCAGAGGATACTGAATGCTTTGAGGTCAGACCCAGGAAGGGGGGAGCTGGGGGAGCTGTGTGTCCTGGGGACAGGCTGCTCCCAGAGAGGAGACTCCCCAGAGTCCTGCCCAGCTTTGTGGGGGACCCGTGACAAGGAGCACCAGCAGAGCTGGGGGGCTGTGGGTCAGGAATTAGGGGCAGTTCCCGAGCATTGCCCGGTGACCCCGTCACACATACAGACACACGTGACCGTGCATAAACGTGCAAAGCGCACGCACAGACATGGGAACAGGCAGAGACACAATTCACGTACCCGGCCCACGTGCTCAGCGACACGGGGCCCTGCCCCGACGTGCCATTCACATGACACAGCAGGAGCCACGCAGCTGAACGTGCCCCTGCCTGGGGCCCCCAGCCCCCACTCACCCCTCTGGCACTCGTCCAGGTCCTGCCGGCAGGTGGGCCCGGTGTAGCCCGGCTGGCACACGCAGACGGCCGAGCCCGTCAGGGGGTTGGTATCGCACGAGGCCTCCACGTGGCAGGGGCTGCTCAGGCAGGCGTCCCTCAAGTGGCACAGGAGCCCTGGGGCCACGGGACAGGGTGAGAGACGCCCCCAGCCAGAGCCAGCCGCACCCAGATCGGGGCCAGCACCCCACAGCAGGGCCAGGCCCCTGCCCCGTTCCCCGCCCCCCGAGCCAGCCGGTCCCCATCCTGGGGCCGGGTGGGAGCCGGCACCCCCCACAGGGGCCAGGCCCCAGCCCTGTTCCCCCCGCAAGGCCGGGCCCCACCTGTGCGCCCCGGGGGGCACTGGCAGAGGAAGGTGCCCACGCGGTCCAGGCAGGTGGCACCGGGGTGGCAGGTGGCTGAGAGGCAGTCGTCCACGTTGTGGGTGCAGGTGGCGCCCGACCAGCCGTTGACGCAGACGCAACGGAAACCCCCGGGCAGGTTGTGGCAGGTGCCGCCGTGGTGGCAGGGGGGGGCTGGTGCCAAGCACTCGTCCTCGTCCCCCGAGCAGTCCCAGCCTGTGGGGCAGAGCATCAGGACGCCAGGGTTCCCTCCCAGCCTCACCAGGGGAGGGGGACTAGGGGTTAGAGCGGGTGGGGGGGAGCTGGGAGCCAGGACTCCTGGGTTCTCTCCCAGCTCTGGGAGAGGAGTGGGGCCTGGTGGTTAGACAGGACGCCTGGGTCCTGTCCCCAGTAAGGGCTGTGGGGGGCCCCACTCACCCGTCCAGCCGAGGGGGCAGAGGCAGGAGTACGTCCCCACCCCGTCCTGGCAGGCCCCCCCGTTCCGGCAGTGGTGCCCCACGCAGTCGTCGGGGTTCACCTCGCACCGCTGCCCCGTGTATCCTGGGGGAGGACAGAAGGACGCCCCCGGGGGGGTAATTCAGCCGCAGTCGCTCCCCCCCGCAGGGGGCGGCCATGTTGGGACCCACGGTTACCCAAGGTGAAGGGGCTGGGGAGGTCAGCCATCTTGCAGACTGGCCTCCAGGGGCGCCTGCTGATCCCCCCTCTGAGTCTCCCCCATTCCCAGTGGCCCCCAGGAAAGGGTCTGGTTCTAATGAGCCCCCCCCATAACAGCCCCGCTGCCGTAACAGCTGGAGGGGGGAGCCAAGAACAGGGTGGCCAAACCAGGACGGGCCAGCCCCGTACCCCTGCCCAGCTCCTGCCCCACTGCCCCCTGCCCAGCCCCCGCCCCGGCCCCCAACCCCAGCCGCCTACCCCACCCCCTGCCCAGCCCCCCGCTCCCAGCCCCACCACCCCCCGGCGCAGACCCCACCTGGGGGGCAGAGGCAGCCATGGTAGCCGCCGGTCAGGGGGCGGCAGGTCCCGCCATGCAGACACAGCCAGGCAGGGCAGGGGCCGGCGCGGTGCTGGCAGTGGGGGCCGGAGAAGCCGGGGGGGCAGAGGCAGCGGAAGGAGCCCAGGCTGTTGAGGCAGGTGCCCCCGTTGGCGCAGGGCCCGGGGTCCCGGTAGCACTCGTTGACGTCGTGCTGGCAGGTGTGGCCGTCGAAGCCGGGCCGGCATTGGCACACGATGTGAGGGTAGGTGAGCAGGCAGGTGCCCCCATTGGCGCAGGGGTTGGTGGGGCAGAAATCCATCAGCTGGCAGTTCTCACCTGGACGGGACCCCGCATCAGAGCTGGGGAGAGAACCCAGGAGTCCGGGCTCCCAGCCCCCCCTGCTCCAACCCACCAGCCCCCACTCCCCTCCCAGAGCCGGGGAGAGAACCCAGGAGTCCGGGCTCCCAGCCCCCCCCCATGCTCTAACCACCAGACCCCACTCCCCTCAAGGAGCCAGGAAGAGAACCCTGGAGTCCGGGCTCCCAGCCCCCCCTGCTCTAACCACCAGATCTCGCTCCCCTCCCAGAGTCGGGGGAAGAACCCAGGCATCCAGGCACCTACCTGTCCATCCTTCCATGCACAGGCACCGGTACTGGGAGCTGGGCAGGCGCTGGCAGGTTCCATGTTTCTGGCAGGGCGAGGGGAAGCAGGGGTCGCCCACGGCCCCCTGGCACTCGTCCCCGGTGAACCCTGGGGGGCAGGAGCAGGTGTAGGTAGGGGGCGCCGAGGGGTGGAAGAGCCGGGGGAAGCAGGTGCCCCCATTCCAGCAGCGCCCGGGACGGCACGGATCCTGGAACTGGCATGACTCCCCTACAAAGCTGGGGGGGCACCTGGGGAGATAGAACCCAGGAGTCCGGTGATGAGGGAGGATGCTAGGCCCCCCAATTTTCCCTCCCCCCCAAAACCCATCAATCAGCTCTCTCCCTCTGGGGTCCCCTCAACTCACAGGCAGGAGTGGCTCCCATCAGGGTGTGCCAGGCAGGTGCCCCCATTCGTGCAGGGATCCCGGGCGCAGGTCAGACCTGGGTGGGGAGTTGACAGACAGACGGGGGGGTCAGATCACCCACAGACACAGAGACCCCATCTCCCCGGCCCTCCACCCCTACCCCAGAGCCCCGGCTGTACCTTGCCCAGGGTCCTTATCCCAGGATAATCCCCTGGTACAGACACCCCCATCCCGGGATAAAGGAGCCTATCCCCCTTTAGCTCCTGCCCCCCAAGACGGGTGAATCTCCCCTCCAGCACAATCCCAGACCGGGGCCCAACGGGGATGGAACCAGCCGGCCCCACCATGGACACAGAGAACCCAGGAGTCCTGCCAGGCAGGGGGGCAGCTGCCCGGGGGCGGGTCGAGCATCTCTGTGAATTTCGTTTCCAGTTGTAGATGGGATGAAATGATGGAATATTGGGCGTGACGTAGCCCAGGACAGCGTCCGGCTGGGTTCGCATTTCATATCTCGCACGCCACAGGGCTGAGCATGGAACGCGCGGAGTTTACCGGATTATTTCAATATAGTAGTACCCAGAATACGGCAACATGAAAATAACATTGACGTTTATACATCTATTACGCTTACTATTTAAATATTATAGAGCGATTCATATGTAAAGATACTATAAGATCGATTTAATATTGTAATATGAACCATATTTAAAATATAATTGTATATATACTATATTACAATGTTATATACAGCAAATAGTATATTCAATATTTTAATACATCAGATATAATCTTCAACATAATAGATGCATATAATATTAACACAATAGATCTTCTATTTAATACTGATATATTGATATTACTACATCATGATATTAACACTAATAGCATATTGTTATGATATTAAGATTAACATATTTAATATAGGATGATATTAATAGTAATATTGTTATCACCGATATGTTATTGACATATTAACATTGATATGGTATAATATTAATATTGATGTCACTATATCATATATTAATATTAAAATTGATATTACTACATCATATGAAATGCAAAATATATAATTTTAATATTAGATTATTATATTTACTATTTTAATATATTATACTTATATAACAGTTATTCTATTTAATATTTGTTAGAACATATATTAAGTATAATAGTCTATTCAATATTTTAAAATACATCTTCAATAATACATATACATAGAATGCATCCGATGCAGTGAGCTGTAGCTCACGAAAGCTTATGCTCAAATAAATTTGTTAGTCTCTAAGGTGCCACAAGTCCTCCTGTTCTTTATGCGGCTACAGACTAACACGGCTGCTACTCTGACACCTGATAGCCGTCAGTCCAGCATAGTGGGACACTGGCTCGTTTACACGGCTGCTAGCAGTGGGGGTCTCTAGACCATGTAAACCAAAGCGAAGTGACGCCCCATGAGCACAGGGACATGACACGATTGAGCAGTCAGAAACAGCCTGCCAGGTCTTTCCTGGCCACCATGGCCCTGCCCCCAACCCCCCTCCCATCCCCAGCATTTGCATTTCAAGGACTCTGCATTTCTGTTCCCCAGCTGCAGCCCAAAGCCAGGGGAGCGTGAGTGGTCACGGCCCCGCAGGCCCATTAGTGCATCGAGTCCAACCTGCTGTACGGCCCAGGCCTGCTGCCCCCCACCCACAGCCCCCAAACCAACACCAGCTCCTTGGGCACAGGGCTGGGTGCGAGCAGGCGCGGGGGATTTCGCAGCCAGGAACTCACCTGGGAAACAGGACTTGGTGACATTTCTTCTCCTGGAAACCACCCAAGGATTTGGCCACCGCTGGGCCTCCCCCCACACTGGCAAAAGGCCCCTTTATCCTGGGACAAGGGTCCCACACATGGGACTGTCCCAGGAGAGCAAAACTGGAAGGCCACATGAGAACAAGGCCAGAGTTTAGCTGCTGGACATGGTCCTTTGCCTCCGGCCCGTGTTGCCAGCGTCCATTGCCCCCCCCAGGACCTCCTCAAAACCTGCCCCATGCTCGGGAGAAGCGCCCCAGGTGGATTGCCCCTCATCTGGGCAGCTGGGAAAGGCGCCCAGGTGCTCAGCGCGTGGCCAGCAGCCTGGCTCCAGGGGCTCAGGATCAGTCTTGATGTCCTGGGTTTCGGTCCCTCGAGGTGGCAGCTCTCACCATCCGACGGGGGGGGGGCCCACAGGTACCATGACCCAGCATTAGACCCACACTTCAATAATACAAGGAGGGCTGACTCCCAGGACTCAGCCACTGGCCAAGTCACTCCTCTGTGCCTCAGTTTCCCTACCTGAAGACTGGGTAGAATGAGCCCCACTTGCATTATAAAGCGCTCAGAGCTGTATGGACAGAGATCCCTGCTGCTTTACAAAGGTCGGCGGCATCTTAATCATCATTGCCTAGATGGGGAAACAGGCATGGGGCAGGGAAAGGGACTTTGCCAAGGTCACCCAGCAGGGCAGTGGCAGAGCTGGGGAAGGAACCCAGGAGTCCTGGCTCCCAGCCCCTCCCCCCAACTCTACTCCACCAGCCCCCACTCCCCTCCCAGAGCCAGGAGAGAACCCAGGAGTTCTGACACCCTGGGCACTCCAGACCCCCTTAATTAAACAGCACTAATTATCCTCCCCCATTGCCTTTAATCCTCTTGCTGCCCCTGGCACCCATTACCATGCGTCAGTTCCCCACTTCCTCGCCCGGCTTGGCACTGGCTCCCTCTGCCCATTAATTAACCTCAGTTCCTTCATCGCTATTAATTCCCTGGCCCCCCGCCCGTGCAATCAAATTCCCACCCATCAATTCTTTCATTTGCATTCAGTAATTGGCAACAATTGCAGGCGGGCACGTGGGCACACTGCGCCCTGCCGCTACTGGGCACCGATTCCACCCCCTGCTAACAAATGGGCACCAATTATCCTCCCCACCCCCGCAGCCTTTATTAATCCAATCCAGCATCAGCGTGGGCCTAATCTCCCCCCTCCCACCCAACACCCCCACTGCCCCCCCCACATGCCGCCCTCCCCCACGGTTCCTGTTGTTTTCCTGTTGTTCCGGACTCTGTGACTCTGTCCCGGCGGCATCCGGCCCTCGGAGAGGTTTCCGGGGGGGCGGCGCTGAGCGTGCGAATTAGTCGGGGGGGGAGAACCGATGCCTCCACTACACACACATGCAGTGCCAGCCAGGTACACACACACACACACACACACACACACACACACAAACAGTACCAGCCGGGAACACATACACACACACACCCCGTGCCAGCCGGGTACCCATACACAAGCGATGCCAGCCGGGTACACCCACACAGAGTGCCAGCCAGGTACCCATACACAAGCGATGCTATCTGGGAACACACACACACATCCCCAAGCCAGCCAGGAACACCCACACCCAGAGTGCCAGCCGGGTACCCACACACCTCGTGCCAACCAGGTACATCAGGTACACATACACCTACACCCACACCCACACAAACAGTGCCAGCCGGGAACACACCCCCCCCCCAGGGTGCCAGCCGGGAACATCCCCCCCCCCAGGGTGCCAGCCGGGAACACACACACACACACACACCCACCCACCCTCACCCCACAGGGTGCCAGCCGTGCCCAGCCCCAGGCAGCAGGTGCCCACCCAGCTGGGGGCTCCCGGGGGGCCTCCCCCCCGTACCTCGGGCCAGCGGCAGCAGCAGCAGTAGCAGCGGCCCCATCCCTGAGCGCGGAGCCCGGAGCCCCCGGCCCCGAGCCCGGCCCCCGCCCGCCCGGCCATTGTCCGGAGCTTCCTGAGCCGCCTCCTTCCTCCCCCCAGCCCGACACGCCCGGGAGCACCCTGCCCCCGCACGGACCCCTCGCCAGAGCCCGGCCCACATGGGGGGCACGGGGCCACCCCGGCTCAGCCGCTGAGAGAGGGCGCTTGTGCTGCCCCCTTGCTCCAGGGTGGCGCTAGGTTCGGGGGTCACTCTGCCCCACCTGCCCAGACTGGGGGCCCCGCTGGGTTTGGGGTTCACCCCCCAAAGGACAGGAGCCAGGGGGTTCACAGTCACCTCTCGCTTTTATTTATAGATGTAAAAAAAGCCCCCGGGGCAGGATCCTCCTGGGGGATCCAGAAAAGAGGGGGCCCTGTGTGAGGGAGGCACCCCAAAGGCAGGGAAGCCCCCTCAATCCCTCATCACAGCCCCCTCAGTCTATAAATATCCACAGGGGAAGACAGTGCAGTACGGGGGCAGGATCACCCCCCCACAGGAATGGGGAGCAAGTATGAGCACGAGGGGGGGGTCGTCCCAAGGAAGGAGGGGTCCAAGCGCTGTCCCCCAGCCCATCTAGGCCAGAGGTGGGTCTCCCTGGGGGGGCGGGGGGAGCGCTGCCTCATGTGGGAGGGGCAGTCACTAAGAGGGCAGGGCTAGCCCTCACCCATGGGGGAAAGGGGCAGTGCCTGAGGGGGCAGGGCTAGGCTCCTGGGGAGGGGGATTCTCTGGAAGGGGGTGGGGTTAATGCTCAGGTGGGCGGAGCTATCCACAAAGGGGCAAGATGGGCCTCATCATAGGCAGGGCTGTTACCAATAGGGGTGGAGCTAGCCATTTGTGGGCGTGGCCAGCCATTTGTGGGTGTGGCCATTGCCAAATGGCAGATTGGAGGGCAAGGCGAGCCCTAGGTGGGCACGGCTCTGACCAAGGGGCGTGGCTAACCCCAGGTGGGCATGGCCCTTGTGAGCGGCATGGGTAGCCCGAGGTGGGCATGGCTCCCGCAGAGGGGCGTGGCTAGCCCTCGCCCTGCTCCCCGAGGTAGAAGGTGCGGGGGCGCCGGGCAGAGGGCAGGGAGCGCGTGGGGCGCAGGGGGCCCCGGGCCGGGCGTGCCTGCACGGAGGGCGCCTGGGTGCGGTTGTCAGGCGCCGGGGGGCGGAGCAGGGAGGGCGGCACCGTGGAGCTCTTGATGTGGATCACGCGCGTGTCCATGACCTCGCAGTCGATCTGCATCATCACCTCGAAGCCCCGCGACGCGTTGTACAGGCTCTCTGGGGAGAGAGGGGGGGTCAGCCCGGCGCTGGGACGCGGCTGGCTCTGGGGCGGGGCGGGTGACACGGGGACCCGGCCCCGGGACTTGGCTGGCTCTGGGGCGGGGCAGGTGACACGGGGACCGGGCACCGGGACGCAGCTGGCTCTGGGGCGGGGCGGGTGACACGGGGACCCCTCTCCTGGTGCAGGGACGCAGCTGGCTCTGGGGCGGGGCAGGTGACTCGGGGACCGGGCACCGGGACGCGGCTGGCTCTGGGGCGGGGCAGGTGACACGGGGACCCCTCTCCTGGTGCTGGGACGCGGCTGGCTCTGGGGTGGGGCGTGGGCCTGTTATCAGTTACGAAGCACAGAGAGCCAGGACCGTACCATTCAGCGCCATGGCTGGCATCACCAGCGACATCTTGGGCCGGGTGGTTTTGTTGTGACTGATGGCCGGGAGCAGCAGGTGATCCTGGGGCCAGGAGACAGACAGACAGACCAGAATGAGACACAGACCAGCTGAGAGCGCCCCCTGCTGCCCCCACCCTGCTCCCTGCAGCCCAGCCCCTAGCGCCACCCAGGGGCAATGGGGCAGCCGTCTGCCTGGGGAGAGCCCCCTGCTGCCCCCGCCCCGCTCCCTGCAGCCCAGTCCCTAGCACCGCCCTGGGGCAATGGGGCAGTCCTGTCTGCCCAGGGAGAGCCCCCGCTCCCTGCGGCACAGCCCCTAGCACCGCCCTGGGGCAATGGGGCAGTCCTGTCTGCCCGGGGAGAGCCCCTGCTGCCCCCGCTCCCTGCGGCACAGCCCCCCAGCTCACCCTACGGAAGGAGACCACGTAGAACGTGTCCTCCCGCCGGTCAATGGCGTCCATGAAGTCGTGCTCCGTGCGGTCGGGGCGCTGATAGACTTGCAGCTGGCTCAGTGAGTCCCTGAAACCGGAGACGGGTGTCAGGGAACAGGGGCCTGTCCCTCCGAGGGGCGCCAGCCCCGATCCGGGCACAGGGTGGGGCCTGGCTGGCTCGGGGGGGATCTGGGGCCCCTTACCTCTCTGGGTGTTCGGGGGGGCTGGCTGGGACGTATCGCAACGGGCTGGGAGCCTTTCTCTGGGGTGACTCCTGTGACCAAGATGGGAGAGAAGGTCAGTGGGGGGCACCGGGGAAATCCTGCAACAGCCCAGCAAAGGCTGCTGCTTGTCACCCCAGAGGATTCTGGGTAAAACCACTCAGGATTCTGGGTCACAAACTGTGGCCCGGACAGCTCCCAGCCCCCACTCCCTGCAATCCAGAAATGGATGGACTTAGCCCCTCCCCCAGTGGGTGGAGCCACACTGGCTTGCCCCGCCCCTCTGGCCGCACCTGATTGGCCCGTGGCTTGCGGGATTGCAGGGGCTTCCTGCGGTTGATCTGGTGCCGACGCACCCAGCCGCTGAGCTCGTCCGCCAGCCTGGGGGAAGAGGGGGTGGGGGAGGGTTAAAGTGGGACTCGGGGGCAGTGCCCAGGGGGATTGTGGGATAGGTTATCCACAATACCTCACAACCGGGGCTCCATTCATGTGCACACAGATATAAAGGGGCCATTCCCCTGGGGAACTGTGGGATACGTTACCCACAATTCCTCACTGCAGCAGCTCTGCTACTGCCCATCCAGTGGCAGTTTGCAGGGGTTTCTGAGAGAAGTTACCCACAATCCCTTACACAGGGGGGCCCTGCCCATTGGCATACACTGGCAGCCCCCGGGGATTGTGGGATACGTTACGCACAGTCCCCGTGGGGGCCCTTTCCCAGGGGCCGAAGGGGCGTGGGGAACCCACCGGAGCGACTCAGTGCGGTTGAAGTGGCGGCAGTCAGAAGCCAGAAACAGCTTGTCCAGGTCCCGCAGCATCAGGTCCTTCATGCCGGAGAGGGCGGCCGTGAGGTTCCTGGGGGAGCAAAAAGCAGCGTCACTGGGGCTCTGGGGGGCTGCGGGGGTGGGGGAGCCCCTGGCACCCTTACCTGAACCTGGTCTTGCCCACGCTGGTGGGGGCCAGCTCCTCCCGCGGCTCCTCCTTTGCCGGCTGCTCCACCACACCCAGCAGATGCCGGCGGCTCTGCCCGGCCCCTGCCCCCTGGCTGGGTGGCACCGTCTCCACGGCCTTCTGTTCGCTGATGCTGGGGGGGGAGGGAGGGGTCAGACTAAGAAGGCAGCTCCCAGGGGATGCTGGGACACGGTACCCACAATCCCCTGTAGGAAGGAGTGTGATGGGGGGCTAAGAGGGCAGCTCCCAGGGGATGCTGGGACATGTTACCCACAATCCCCTGCAGGCAGGCAGTGTGATATGGGGGCTAAGAGGGCAGCTCTTGGGGGATGCTGGGACGTTACCCACAATCCCCTGGGGCCTCACCTGACGGGCCCGAAGTTGAAGGCGATGAAGAGCAGCACGACCATGACACAAACGACCTTCCGGTTCCCAGGGCTGAACTTCAGCTCCCTGATCTGGAGACGAGGGGGGCAGGGGGGTGTCAGAATGGTATGGTCCGAGTGAAACCACCCTCCCACCAAGTGCTGCCTCCCCCTGCCAAATATCATAATGGTACATCCCAGTCAAAGGCAGGACTCCCCCTCCAAAGCAGGCAGCCCTGATGGTATGTCCCACCAACTTCCCACCCCATATCATTAGGGTACATCCCAGCCAGAGCGTCCCCCCCACAATGTATGTACCACTGACTCCCCTCCCCGTAAATTACTATCATAAAGGAACATCCTACCAGAAATAGACACCCCACACACACTACAGTGGAACCTCCTAGCAGGAAACAACATTTTCCTGCCCCCCCTTACTATCATAATGGAACACCCCACCAAAAGTTTGGTGCCTCCCCACTCTAGGTGCTAATGGAATATTCCAATGGGATGGCCTAAACTCCCCTTTTATGAGGAATATAATGGCACATTCCTAAAGGTTCTCAATTCCCCCCCACACCCCAAGATCATAATGGAGTCTCTCAGGAGACAGTGCTAATGGAATTCTCCAGAAAGCAATTTACCCCCCTCACATAGTGGAGCGAATCGAAAGTACCAGGAGACTTGGCAATCCCTTCCCCTCTCAGGGGCCATAACACCCCCCCCACCCCACAGATGACAATGGAATGTCCCACAAGGGGGCTGCATTTCCTTTTGCTCCCTTCCCCTCCACATGGGCCGCAATGGAACATCCCAGCAACAGAAAATATGAACAGCCCCCGGGAAAGGGATCACAATGGGACATCCCAGTAGAAAGCATCTACCATTATCACCCCTGAGGTAGGGGGGGAAAGGATTTAGAACGTACCATCATGAACACTATATGGGGAACAGCACCTTCTTAGGATGTACCATTATGGTCCCTACATGGGGTTCTGCTTGCTACAAGATATACCACTATGGGGGGGGGGGGCGCTTTATGGGATGTACCATCATGGTCATTAAATGGGGGGGCGCTTGCTGCTGAAATGTACCATTCTGATGTGAAAAGAACAGGAGGACTTGTGGCACCTTAGAGACTAACAAATTTATTTCAGCATAAGCTTTCGTGAGCTACAGCTCACTTCATCGGACCATCTGATGTGGGGAGGGAGACTGTGGCTGCAAGAATGTACCATTATGACATAGGGAGTTGGCATGTACCATTATGCTCCCTATGGGGATCAGTTATTTCCCGACGATATACCATTATGTATCACATATGGGGGGGTATGCTTGGTGTTGGAAGGTACCATTGTGATCCACCCTGGCAGTGCGCAGCTCCTGCAGTGTCCTGCCCCAGCTCACCCACAGGGGGCACTCACCTCGCCCAGGACACAGTCCAGCCGGCGCCGCAGCAGGGCGTTCTCCCGCCGCAGCCGCTCGTTCTCGGCCAGCGCCTCCCGCAGGCGGCACTCCAGCCCCTGCAGATACTCCTTCTTCTTCCGGCGCGACTGGCAGGCCGACTCCCGGTTCTTGATCATCCGCTGCTGGCGCTTCAGCACCTTCACCTGGGGGCAGGCAGAAAGGCGGTCTGCGGGTCAGGACTGAGGGGCATGGGGGGGGGGGCTGGGCTAGCAGGGGCTGCAGGTCGGGAGCGAGGGGCACCAGCAAGGTGGGGGGGGGCTGGGCTCGGATAGCAGGGGCTGTAGATCAGGAGTGAGGGGCACTGGCAGAGCTGGGGAGAGCCCAGGACTGGGCTGGCAGGGGGTTGCAGGGCCGGAGTGTGGGGCACCAGCAGAAATTGGGTGGGCAAGGCTGGGCTAAGAGGGGGCTGCAGTTCAGGAGTGAGGGGCACCAGCAGAGATGGGGTGTGCAGGGCTGGGATAGCAGGGGGCTGCAGTTCAGGAGTGAGGGGCACCAGCAGGGAGGGGGTGGGCAGGGCTGGGCTAGTGGGGCTGGGTTCGCGAGTGTGGGGCACCAGCCGCACACCGTTACTCACGTCAATCTCTGGGTTGCAGGGTCCGAGCTGGCTCGGGGCTGGAACAATGGTTTTGGCCTCGGCTTTGGGGGTGCTGGGGGGGAGCCTGGCCGGGGGGCCCTCCTTCCCCGGGGGCTGCAGCTTGAGGAGCCCTGAGAGCGGGAGGTGCAGGAGGTCGCTCTGGGAGATGACGACAGACGGTGCTGGGACTGTGGGGAGGGACGTCGGTCAGTGTCCAACACACGCACTAGCCCCATATCCCATGCCCCAGTCCCAAGCCAGCCAATGCCTGCCCTGGGGTGCCCCCAAGAGCGGACCAGCCCCATGCCCTGTACCTGTGATGGCTGGCTTCAGGGGCTGGGGCTGGGACCCCGGCACTGTCTGCAGTAGGATGGTGGGGTTGGGTGTGGCCGTGGGCTGCACCGGGATGGTGGCCGCCACCACCACCGGCTTTGGCTGGATGGGCGGCTTCCGGCTCAGGATCGACTCAGCCTTGATGGGAGTCACCGGCTTTCCTGCAAGAGAGTGTGATGTACTTCCCCCAGTGCCCCCGCGCAGAGCCAGACCCTCGCCCCACTCCCCTCAGCACCCCTGCTGGCCGGGCCTGGAGTTGCCAGACCCCACCCTCCAGGGCTGGTTACCTGGTGTTGTCTGTGTCTCCTGTGCTGGCAAAAGGCTGATCTGGATGGTGCCAATTGGAGGGGCCAGGACGTCCCCAAACATGCAGGGTGGGGTCGGGGGGTGCTCGGCTTTCACTCCCATCACGTCGTCAGGACTTGCAGCCTGGGGGGAGCCACAGCTCAATGTGGGGGTCAGGGGGGACGGACAGAGCTGAGTGTGGGGGCTGGGGGCATCTCCCAGGCCAATGGGGGCACATACCTGTCTTGGGAGGTCAGGGGTCATGGAGAGGATGGAGGAGTCTGAGCTGTGGGAGGAAGCAGGGGACACAGGCTCGGACTTCACCTGGAGGTCTGCACAGGAGAGGGGTTAGAAAATAGTCCTTCACAGATATCCCTCCGCCCCCTAAATCCGCCTGCCCCAGGGCGGGCCATTGCACACAGATATCCCTCCACCCCCTATGTGCACCCGCCCCAGGGCAGTTGCATTGCACACAGATATCCCCACAACTCACCATCTGTCCCAAATGCTGGGGGGAGGGTCGGCTCATCCGGGAAGAGGCAGGTTGGCATCTGGTCCCAAGGCGGCTCTGGGGGGCTGGTGTCCATGCCCAGGTCGAAACCATCATCAAACTGCAGGAGGAAGGGGGAAGATCAGGGGTGAAGTGGGGGTCACCTGTGTATCTCCCCCAGGGTCCAGTCCAGCAGCCCCCAGTGTACAGCAGTCCCTGCTCTGAGGGGAGTTGGGGACCTGCTGCCTGGGGGATGGGTAGTGGGGGTGCTATGGAGCAGGTGGGTCTCTGGGGGCACCCCCCAGGCAGAGCAGGGTGAGGGAAGGGCTCACCAATGCACTGGGCTCCAGGCAGGGGAAGAGGGCGGTGGGCTCCTCCCCATCATCCAGACAGCTGTAGAGAGCCGCATCTGCGGGCGGGCGGCCGGGCGGGAAGCAAACAGGACAGTCAGTCCCCCTCCTCCAGGCCCCTCCCCCTCCGGGACCCAGCCCCTCCCCCTCCTCCAGGCCCCTCCCCCTCCGGGACCCAGCCCCTCCCCCTCCTCCAGGCCCCGCCCCCTCCGGCACCCAGCCCCTCCCCCTGCAGGCTCCGCCCCCATAGTCTCCAGCCCTGCGCACCACCAAGCTGCTGCCTGTCAGACCCCCTGGCCCAGCCCAGCGCCGCCCCGCCGCCGTTCAGGCCCCTCCCACAGCCCCGCCCACCCCAGTCCTCGCTGCTCAGCAGGTTGTCGGCCAGGAACCGGCCCGAGTCGCGGAGCAGCAGCAGCTCCGGGGCCAGCGCCGCCATCTTCCCCCGGCCCCGCCCCCTCCGGCGGCCATGACAATCGCCCACCCAATCGCAGCGTCGAGTCAGCCCGCGCCAGCCAATCACAGGGAGCGGTAGGCGGGGCCCGGGACAGATCAGCCAACGGGGAAGCGACTTCCGCTCCGGTCTTCGGGAATGGGCGTGGCCGTGGCACCATGGCGAGTGCGGCGCACGCCCGCTATAGCGAAACGGGGGCGGAGCGCAGCACTGCGCATGCTCACAGGGCGGGAGCCTCTCACTGCGACTGCCCGAGCTGGCGGAGCCTGAGATGCGTCTGCGTGAGTTTGGAGACAGCGATGCGCATGCGCAACATGGAGTGGACGAGCAGCGCGTGACCAGGACTCCGCAGGGGGTAAGGCGCATGCGTAGCTGTGAGACACACCCCCCACCCGCTCATGTCCGTGCTACGCCTGCGCTGCGGCGCACTGCCTCCTGGGACGTGTAGTTCCGGCCCCCCCAAAGGGGAAGTAGCGCCTCATGCCCCAGGCCGTGTCCCCCAGGGAGTCACCCCGCCCCCAGCCTCGTTCCCACCTGCCCAGCCCTAGCCCAGAGGCGCTGCGTGAGGGCACAGCCTGCTGTGATGTCATCACCACCCTCCCTCTGTAACATCACAGTATGCCAACAGCACAAGTGGTGATGTCATAAGGCTGCATGACATCATCAGCTCACCCCCTAAAAGGGACAGGTCCCGTGCCCCTTTCCCCACCCCCTGAGCCCGCAGTCCCTGCCCTGGGGGAGCCAGCGCCCCCTAGAGGGGACAGGCCCCTGCCCCATTCCCTGCCCCCTGAGCCTGCCAATCCCTGCCCTAGGGGAGCCAGCGCCCCCTAGAGGAGACAGGCCTCGTGCCCCATTCCCCGCCCCCTGAGCCTGCCAATCCCTGCCCCCTAGAGGGGACGAGCCAGCGCCCCCGAGAGGGGACAGGCCCCTGCCCCATTCCCTGGCCCCGAGCAAGCCAGTCCCTGCCCTGGGGAGCCAGCACCCCCTAGAGGGGACAGGCCCCATGCCCCAGTCCCTGCCCCCCGAGCCGGACAGGCCCCATGCCCTATTCCACACACCCCTGAGCCAACCAGTCCCCCAGCAGCTCCAATCCACCAAGAACCCCTCACATGGCTCCTTTGCACAGTGGCCTCCAAAACCTCTTTATTCTGAATTCCTTTTTGGGGTACAGTGGGGTGGGAGGGGTCAGTGTCTCGGATCCATCCGCTGCCCATGACCCTGGGAGTTGCCAGATGAACCGTCATGCGCCCCTCGCCAACCCCATCGTTAGCCTCAGGAGGGTCGCCCTGGTGCCCCCCATTCTGCTGGAACCAGGGGAGTATGCCCCGGGGGGACAGAGTCCAATGGAGCCACCACTGGCTGGCGACTTACATCTTTCTTGTCACCTATGGGGGGAAGAAAGAGGGATACCTGGGGAGTTACTTGGGGTGTTAACAAGCACTCCCAAATGTTAAGGAGGACTTGTGGCACCTTAGAGACTAACAAATTTATTTGAGCATAAGCTTGATGCTGTAGCTCACGAAAGCTTATGCTCAAATAAATTTGTTAGTCTCTAAGGTGCCACAAGTCCTCCTTTCCTTTTTGTGAATACAGACTAACACGGCTGCTACTCTGAAACCTCCCAAATGTTAGGATATAGATATTCAGGCCTGTCTGTAAAGGCCTAGACTCTAAGAATTTAGGTGTATTCTTATCACTTGGCTAATTCTAGAGATATAAAAAAAAAGAATCAAAATCACTGTCTGCCAGTGTAAGGTCCTTCTCTTATGACAGTCTGAGACCCTGTTCTTAGGCTAAGGCCTTCGGCTAAGCAGCAGGGGCAGCCATAAGCTGGGAAGCAATGGGTCACCTCCTCACATTCCAACCTAGTCACATTGAAAGAAGGTGTTATTGGGCTGTTAGGATACAATCCTGTCCTGATACGCCCATCGCCTCCAGAGAAAGGGAAGTGCCTAGAAGATGTAAAAGGAAACTTAGTTTGATAAAAAGAACAGGAGGACTTGTGGCACCTTGGAGACTAACAAATTTATTTGAGCATAAGCTTTCGTGAGCTACAGCTCACTTCATCGGATGCATTCAGTGGAAAATGCAGTGGGGAGATTTATATACACAGAGAATATGAAACAATGGGTGTTACCATACACACTGTAATCAGAGTGATCACTTAAGATGAGCTATTACCGGTGGGGGGGTGGGTTTGATAGCATCTTGTCTGGTAAGAACTCACATCTCAATAGCTGGGATGTGAAATCCTCACTTCTGTATTGTTTTGTCATTATAGTTCCCACTTTGCTATTGTTTGTCTGTATAATCTCTGTCTGGTTCTGGGATTGTTTCTGTCTGCTGTATAATTAATTTTGCTGGGTGTAAACTAAGGTAGTGGGATATAATTGGTTACATAATCATGTTACACTATGACAGGTTTCAAAGTAGCAGCCGTGTTAGTCTGTATTCACAAAAAGAAAAGAAGTACTTGTGGCACCTTAGAGACTAACCAATTTACCTGAGCATAAGCTTTCGTGAGCTACAGCTCACTTCATCGGTGCCGCAAGTCCTCCTTTTCATGTTATAATATGTTAGGATTGGTTAGTTAAATTTCAATAAAATGATTGGTTAAGGTATAGCTAAGCAGAACTCAAGTTTTACGATATAGTCTGCAGTCAATCAGAAAGAGGCGGGGGAGGAATGGGAACAGGGAATGGGGGTGCGGAAATTGGAATCATGTTTGGCTAAGTGCAGGAATGGGAACAGGGACACAGGTGTAAGACTCTGTGATGTCAGAGCTGGGAAGGGGGACACTAAGGAAGGAAACTGGAATCATGCTTGCTGGAAGTTCACCCCAATAAACATGGAATTGTTTGCACCTTTGGACTTCGGTATTGTTGCTCTCTGGTCATGCGAGAAGGACCAGGGAAGTAAGCAGGTGAAGGAATAAGTCCCCTAACACCAAAATCCACTGTATTCCCATGCTGTCTCCAAACATTGTCCCTGACAGTCTTCCAGTGGGATGTGCTCCCCCATTTTATTGGGGGGGCAGAAATCAGAGATATATTGTGGGGTGTGCTAGGAGGTAGCACCCTGAAGCAGTGAAAGTTTTGGGGTGCTTGCAAAGAGCAGAACACAGGAGTTTCGGGTGGTAGAACAGAGGTGATTTCCAGATATGGCAGGATATGAAGAACTGATTACAGACACCTAGAGGGATTGCATTTTGCAAAGATGTGGAGCGATTTTGGGGTGCAGAATTGGGAACCCCAGAGCTTAGGAGGCATTTTGTGGTACAGGTAGACCAAGAAACATGGTAGACAAGAACAGGGAACCCCAATAAAGATCTGGATGGTGTAGGTCAGTTTGAGGGTTCACAACAAGGGGCTCCCCAAATTAAAGGAAGATTTGGGGGTACAGAATAGATGCCAAACAGGCCAGTGGGCCCCAGAAATATGTTAAAGGATTCTGGGGTACAGTTTCAGTTTTGAGGCGCAGAAGAGGGAGAATCTCTACAAAGAGATTGGAAATTTTGGGGAGTAGAACCAGGAAGACCCTTTATGAATATGGAGAATTTTGGAGGTTCAGAAAAGGGGGAATGTCTGCCCACAAATAGGAGAATTTGAGGAGGGCAAAACCAGTGACTTTTTGGGGTGCAGATCAAAAGGGCCCCTCACAAAATCAGGGAAGGACTGGGAGACAAAATGGGTGAAAAATGGGCTGCAGGACAAGGGGAAGGCCAAATTAGGGGTACAGAACAGCTACATTTTGGAAGGGCAGATCAGGGAGTTTTGGGGGTGAGTTGTAAGGAGGTGGGGGAGTTGGGATATGAACTCATGGTCCAGCCAGTGGGGTGCATTCTCTTGTTTAGAGGTCGCTACATGAAGGAGTGCCCTGTGAGTGTATTATGGGTGAATTTGGGGTGCTGGAAAAGGGGGTACCTACTAGGTATACAGGAGAAATTTGTGGGGTGCAGCATTAGAAATTAACCTGTGGGGGGAATGGGGAAGTTTGGGGTGCTGATAAAGGCATGATCCAGTGAGGGAATTCAGGGCCATTTCGGGGCACAAACTGGGGACCCCAAGAGCTGAGGTATAGCAATAAGGAGGCATGAGAGTTTTGGGGTACAGCAGTAGAGGGGCAGCTTCCTGGGGACTGAGGAGGGTATTTTAGGGTGCAGAATTGGGGATCCTTTGAGGGCAGACTGGGAAACTTTGGGGTACAGTTCACAGGGGTGGGGCACCCCACAGGGACTCAGATTGCTTCCAGGGGGGCTGCACGGGGACAGGGGGCCCACCAGCAAAGAAAAGGGGTGCACTTACCTAGGTCCCTGGGCCGCTTGGGGGGCAGGGGCGCCCCAGGGTCCTCCCGACGCAGAGCCGAGGCAATTTGCCGCCCCACATAGCGGCAAGCTGCTGGGAGAGAGACGGGGGCCCCCTGAGAGGTGATCTGGAGGCACAATGCACCCCCTTCTTCCATCCCCCACCCTGCCACCCCCAGGATTAGCCCCCAACCCCACAGCACCTGTCTAGAGCCCCCCACAAGCCCCCTGTCCCCCCCTTCTCCCTGGGTCCCCCCTTCCCAGCACGCCACAGCTTTCCCCCTCTGTCCCAACTCACCCCCAATAACCAGTCACACCATGCCGGACCCAGCTGGGGGCTGACGTAGGCGGGAATGAAATAAAGCTGGAGGGGGGAGGGGTGGAGGGAGAGCAGGGGATTCTGGGAAATGTAGTCTTCAACCCCCTACTTCTCCGGACGCCTGGGTTCATCACCCCCCCCGCCCCCGCGCGCGGGTCTGGATCAAGGGGTGAAATAATGAACACTTAACCTTGTCTCTCCCGGATGCGTGGGTTCGCACCCCTCTCCCGCCCTGAATTAGGGGGTACGGAGCCCCCCCAAAAAAACTCCATCTTCCCCGGATGCCTGGGTCCACACTCCTGATTAAGGGGTACGGTCTCCCCTCCCTTAACCACATCTTGCCCTGGCCCCCGGGGGGGTTCCCACTCCTGCGTCTCCTCCCCCCAGTCCTGCACAGCCCCCCCAAACCCTGTACCCCAGGATCCACCCTCCCTGTCCCCCCCATTCCTGCCCTTCCCCATCCCCAAATCCCACCCCCTCTGCCCCATCCCCCCCAACAGCCCCTTCCACCCGCCATCCCCACCTGCACCCCTTTTGCCCCCCCAATCTTGGGGTTCCCCCAGATCTCCCCAGCTGCGGCCCAGAGCCCCCCACGCATGGGGTCGGCCCACAGCAGCCATCTTGTGCGGCCAACCCCAGCACCCAGGATGGGGGGATTTGGGGGGGAGACCCCCCAGTCCCCCCAGTCATGTGCTGCTTATGAACACGCTGATGGAGCACGGGGTCCCAGCCCCCCCCTTCCTTGTGGGAGGGCAGGGGGGCCTGGGCCTGGCCCCTCCCCACACGGCTTGGCCTGGCTAATCGAGGCAGGCTGCGGCCTAGTGGGGCCGCCCTCAGGAAGTGATGCAAAGTCAAGGGGGGGGCGGCAGGGGGAAGGCCGGACAAGCGGGGCCACAGCGCAGCTGGATCCCCCCCAGTCTGTGCCCCCCGCCCGGGGTGAGGGGGGGCCAAAGGGGCGCAGCTGGAGGGGGAGGAGCAAGGGAGCAAGGCAGAGACAGACAGCACAGCCCGAGAGGGGGAGGGAGCCAGGACGCCTGGGTTCTCTGTGTGGGGGCTGGGAGCCAGGTTTCCTGAGTTTTCTTGTGGGGGGGAGGGGCTGGGAGCCTGGACGCCTGGGTTCTCTGGTGGGGGGGGTGAGCAGATGGGGGCGGCTTGGAGCCAGATCTCCTGGGTTTTCTTGTGGGGGGGAGGGGCTGGGAGCCTGGACGCCTGGGTTCTCTGGCTGGGGGGGGGGTGAGCAGATGGGGGGGCTTAAGCCAGGTCTCCTGGGTTCTTGGGGGGGGTGTCTAGCAGTTGGTGGGGGCTAGGAACCAGGACTCCTGGGTTCTCGGGGGGGAGGGTCTAGCAGCTTAGTGGGGGGCTGGGAGCCAGGATGCCTGGGTTCTCGGGGCAGGGGGGGTCTAGCGGTTTACTCAGGGGACTAGGAACCAGGACTCCTGGGTTCTCTGGGGGAGGTCTAGCAGCATGGGGGGAGGGACTGGGAGCCAGGACGCCTGGTTTCTCTGGGTGGGGAGCGGGGGGAGCCTGGAGCCAAGACTCTTGGGATCTTTCTGACCCGTTCCCCCTGCCCTCTGGTTCACAGGAGCTGCCCATCTCTGAACCCCCCAGGTTTCACCTCTGGGGGGTGCTGTGCCAGAGCCCCCCACTCCCCACTTGGCCGGGGGCAGATGGAGGCCATGGCAGTGGCCAATGGGAAGGCGGACGGTGACGGAGCAGCCAATGGGATGAGCAGTGCTGGCAGAGGTGCTGAGTCCTGGGGCGCGAGGGCAGAAGAGGACCAGAGAGAGAACCTGGAGGTGCCCAATCAGCCAGCAGATGCCTGGGTGGCGCCGGACGGTGCCTTCACCAAGCAGGTCCTGCAGCCGGGCACAGGGCTGGACAAGCCGACGCTGGGCGCCCTGTGCCAGGTCTTCCTGGAGGCACCGCCGGGGGCGCCCCTGGGGTACCCCACCGACCGCTGGGCCCAACTGGAGCTGGGTGAGGGGGACAGAGCCTGGGACGACCTGGTGGACGCCTGCCTGGAGACCATGGTGCCGGGGGAGCGGGCCGAGCTGTGGGCCCCGGGCAGGGCCGTCCTGGGGCTGCACCTGGCCTCCTTTGCCCCGGTCCCGGAGCCCTGGCAGCTGGACCCGGCGGAGAAGTGGGCGCTGGCCCTGCGGCACAAGGAGCGCGGCTCAGAGCTCTACCGGGCCGGCGAGGTGGGGGCGGCCGCCCGGCGCTACACCCGGGCCCTGCAGCTGGCCATTGCTGGCGGCCCGGCCCCCCCGGCCCCGGAGCACGCCCGCCTGCGGGCCGACCTGCACGCCAACCTGGCCGCCTGCCAGCTGCGGCTCGCCCAGCCAGCCCACGCCGCCCGCAACTGCACCAAGGCGCTGGCGCTGCGGCCCCAACACACCAAGGCCCGGTACCGCCACGGCCTGGCCCGCGCCGCCATGAACGACCTGGAGGGGGCGGCCGAGGACTTCCGGGGGGTGCTGGCGGCCGAGCCGGGAAACACGGCCGCGTGCAGGGAGCTGGAGAGGGTGGGTCAGCGGGCGCGGGAGCGGGACGCCCGCCTGGCCCAGGCCATGAGCAAGCTCTTCTCCTGAGCGCGGCGGGGACAGAGCCTGGAGCCTGCATCTGGGGTGGGGCAGGGGGCCCTTCCCCTCTGAGGGGCGCCGGCTCCCATCCAGCCCCAGGACAGGGACTGGCTGGCTCAGGGGGGCAGGGAATGGGACACAGCTGGCCCAGTAATTCGTCAGTTTCGATAATAAAATTTATTTCTTAAAATACAAAGAAATCTTTTGTTGTTGAAACAAGAAAATCATTAAGTTGGAAGCAGGTCAAAGGTCGGGGTCCGGCCATTGCGGTTGGCCACTGGTTGGCAGAGTTCAAAGGTCAGCCCCCAGCTGAGTGGATGGCAGGGCGTGGTGGGGTCAGGGGGCAGCCCATTGGGGTCAGAGGTCACCAGGAGTTGAGGCCTTTTCCTGCTTCACTCAGACCCCTGGCTGGGCAAAGTCCTGGGCTCATGGACCACAGGTCAAAGGTCAGAGACAAAGGTCAGAGGTCAGAGCCATTAGCTGGGCTCACAGGTGTCAGCCAACCCATTAGCTGAGCCTCTGCCCGCAGGGTTAGGATCGGAGGTCAGAGGTCACACATGGCAGCATTGGCCTGTTCTGTTTGCTCGCACACAGCTCAGGTCAAAGGCCAGAGGTCGCAGCTGCCACTTCAGGTCAAAGATCCTAGATCGGGTGTTGGCCAAGCATGGATGGAACCAAAGAAAGGCAGCATGTGTCGGGTCAAAGGTCACAGGAAGTGGCCAGCCCCAGTGGGGCTGCGCTGGCCGCAAGGTCAGAGGTCAGAGGTCATGGACACTGGCTGTCACTCCAACTTCAGCTCCGTGGGAAGGTCACAGAAGCCAGAGGTCGCGGAGGAAGGCGGGCAGGGCTCCCTATGCACCCCCAGCTGCTGCTGCAGTTAACGGGGCCTGTCCCAGGTACGGGGAGCGGGAAGCTACGGGGGGCCCCGCATGGGCCAGGTGGCGGGAGCTGCAGCCCCCAAATCCACCGTTACATGCACCTTGGAGCCCTCCCCCCACGCCTGGGAGAGCCGGAGCCATGAGCGCCCCTCACTCCCGACCCGCAGCCCCCTGCCCCCCGCAGCCCTGCCGGCGCCCCTCACTCCCGACCCGCAGCCCCCTGCCCCCCGCAGCCCTGCCGGCGCCCCTCACTCCAGACCCGCAGCCCCCTGCCCCCCGCGGCCCTGCCGGCGCCCCTCACTCCCGACCCGCAGCCCCCGGCCCCCCGCGGCCCTGCCGGCGCCCCTCACTCCCGACCCGCAGCCCCCTGCCCCCCGCGGCCCTGCCGGCGCCCCTCACTCCCGACCCGCAGCCCCCTGCCCCCCTCCAGCTCCGCCGGCGCCCCTCACTCCCGACCCGCAGCCCCCTGCCCCCCTCCAGCTCCGCCGGCGCCCCTCACTCCCGACCCGCAGCCCCCCTGCCCCCCGCGGCCCTGCCGGCGCCCCTCACTCCAGACCCGCAGCCCCCTGCCCCCCGCGGCCCTGCCGGCGCCCCTCACTCCCGACCCGCAGCCCCCTGCCCCCCGCGGCCCTGCCGGCGCCCCTCACTCCCGACCCGCAGCCCCCTGCCCCCCTCCAGCTCCGCCGGCGCCCCTCACTCCCGACCCGCAGCCCCCTGCCCCCCGCGGCCCTGCCGGCGCCCCTCACTCCTGACCCGCAGCCCCCTGCCCCCCGCGGCCCTGCCGGCGCCCCTCACTCCCGACCCGCAGCCCCTTGCCCCTCCCGGGCCTGCCGGAGTGCCTCACTCCTGACCCGCAGCCCCGTCCCCCCGGCTCTGCCGGCGCCCCTCACTCCCGACCCGCAGCCCCCTGCCCCCCGCGGCCCTGCCGCTGCCCCTCACTCCCAACCCGCAGCCCCCTGTCCTCCCAGCCCTGCCGGCACCCCTCACTCCTGACCTGCAGCCCCCTGTCCCCCTCCAGCCATGCCGGTGTCCCTCACTCCCTACCCACAGCCCCCTGCTAGCCCAGCCCTGCCCCCGAACCCTACAGCTCTGCTTGTCTGTGACAGGTCCCCACCCCCCAGCTGCCTCCCCCTCCCTGGCTCTACATGCCTGGAGCCAACACATGGTCCCTCCATCCTTCTGTAGCCAGGCAACCGTCACCATGGATACATCAAAGCTCCAGGATGCTGGGGGTGGGCAGGGGCCCTACTGAGACACAGAGAAGGGAACTGAGCGAGGGGGAGGGGGGCTCAGGACGGGGGCAGAGATTTGGGGGGACGGGGGAGGAAAACCGGGGGTGGGGGGAGCTAGTGGCTGATGGAGCCGCACAGGGAAGCTGCTCAGGGAGTGGGGGAGCAGTGAGGTGGGGCCAATGGGGCTGAGGAGGGCTATCGGGGCAAGAGGGGGGACATGGGGGTGGGGAACAGGGGGGCAGCACTATGAGTTTCGATATTTCCTTTTGTTGCCTGTGATGAGAGGGTAACACCCCGCTCCCCCACTGCCCCTCCTCAGCCAGCCCCTGCCAGGGCCAGATGGGAGCCGGCACCCCCCAGAGGGGACAGGCTCCATGCCCCATTCCCTGCCCCTCTGAGCCAGCCTGTCCCTGCCCTAGGGCCAGGTGGGAGCTGGTGCACCCCAGATGGGACAGGCCCCAGCCCCATTCCCTGCCCCCCCCCCGGTTCCCGTGCAGCTGGCCAGGGGCCAGGGACGACTCCTGTGTTGTTATCAATAGAGATTTATTAACCCAGGTCACTTGCAAACAGAAACGTCGCGTCGCGTCCCGCGACGGGGAAAGGAACTGGGAGGGGCCGGATCGCACAGGGACCAGGGCCATATAGGGGGGTACAATGGACCACACAACACAGCGCCCCCCTGAGCTCTGCCAGTGCCCCTCACTCCTGACCCGCAGCCCCCCGCTAGCCCAGTGATCCTGTCCCATTTGGGGTCACTGCAAGGGATCCCCAGATATCTAGGCTTTGGGACAGTGTGTTGGGTGGGAGTGACTTAGGGGGACCCCAATAATGAACAGTGTCTCCCCCACTCCAGTGATTCCACCTCCAGACTCCAAACACCCCAAACCCCAGAAATTGGACCCTCAAACTTCTCCCATCCCTGCCTCCACCATCCCCCTGAACCAGGAACGCCCCCATGGGGGGCCAGAGGTGGCGTCCCAGAGGGGCGGCATCACTCACTTGCAGGGGCCGAGGGAAAAGAGAGGTCTCTTTTGGAGTGGGAAGGGTTTGGGCCGAGGGAAAAGAGAGGTCTCTTTTGGAGTGGGAAGGGTTGTGTATCTTAAAGGGCCAGTGTCACAGATTTGGGGGGCTCATGCTGGGGGTCACACCTTGGCAAGGGGATATTTCATTGCTATGTACAGCTCTGTGATATATTGGGGTTTGCACCCCCACAATCTGGAGCAAAATGTTTATGGGGGAGGGGCTAAAAGGGGGAAGGGCTGTGGGGAAAGGCCAAGAGGGAAGAGAGGGCGGAGCCGGTGCTGAAAAGGTGGAGCCAATTGGGAGAAGCCAATCGGAGCTTTGGGGGAGCAATCAAGGCATGAGGATATTGAGGGGAATGATGGGGCAGAGCCTGACGTGAAGGGGTGTGGTCTAATGGGGAAGCTCAGGCATATATTTAGGGCAAGCCAGGGGGTGTGGCCTGAGCCAATGAGGCGTGGCCTAATCATGTGGGAGTGGAGTCAGACCCAAGGCTGGGGGAAGAATATGGTGGGTGCAAAGCATTATGGGTAGCATCCATTGACGGGGGTGGCCAAAGGGGCAGGGTGTGAGGCCAGGGGGCGGAGCTTGTCCCTAGGGGCCAGAGCCGGAGGTGCTGATGGGAAAAGGACACTTGCAAAGGATTATGGGAATTGCTGAGTTGGGGCGGGCTGGGGGGCTGCCAAGGGGGCAGAGCCAAAGATGCCTGTGGGGAGGGATGGGGGGCAATGGTTACAAAGGATCATGGGAAAGACTCTGCTAGGAAGGGGGGTGTTGTCATGGATACCGGGGTGACTGAGGGGCAGGGCCGGAGCCAGGAGAGGCTGCAAAGGCTCCTGGGTATCCCAGAGGGTGGTGGCTGCAGGGGATTCTGGGTGTCGCTGGCTAGCGCAGGGGTTGCAAAGCATCATGGGTCTCCTGGGGGACAATACCTGGTGGGCGGGTCTGCAAGGGATTCCGGGTAATGTTGGCAATGGCTGCAGGGGATTGTGGGTAATGGCATCTGCAGGGGATCGTCAGCCTGGCTGGCAGGTGGGGCTGGCAGTGGGCGGGGCCAGCAGCAGGCAGGGCCTGACTGGGGGGCAAGGGCAGCAGTAGGTGGGGCCTGGTTGGCGGGCGGGGCAGGCGCTGGGTGGGGCCAGCATGGGGAGGAACTGAGGCTAGGGGTCCCCGTCGTTGTCGTGGTGCTGGGCGGGCCCCGGTTGGCAGGCGGGGGCGGGGCCAACGGGCCGGGGGCGGGGCTAGGGGTCCCCGTCGTTGTCGTGGTGCTGGGCGGGTCTGGATGGCAGGTGGGGGGTGGGGCTAGGGGTCCCCGTCGTTGTCGTGGTGCTGGGGGGCCCCGGTTGGCAGGCGGGGGCGGGGCCGAGGCTTGGGGTCCCCGTCATTGTCGTGGTGCTGGGGGACCCCAGTTGCCAGGTGGGGGCGGGGCCGGGGGCGGGGCCAGCGGGCCGGGGGCGGGGCTAGGGGTCCCCATCGTTGTCGTGGTGCTAGGCGGGTCTGGATGGCAGGTGGGGGTGGGGCTAGAAGTCCCCGTCGTTGTCATGGTGCTGGGGGGCCCCGGTTGGCAGGCGGGGGCGGGGCCGAGGCTAGGGGTCCCCGTCATTGTCGTGGTGCTGGGGGGCCCCAGTTGGCAGGCGGGGGCGGGGCCGGGGGCGGGGCCAGCGGGCCGGGGGCGGGGCTAGGGGTCCCAGTCGTTGTCGTGGTGTTGGGCGGCGATGATGATGACGACGGTGAGGATGGTGCACAGCACCATGGCGGCGATGCCCACGGCCAGGCTGATGAAGGAGAAGTTCCGGGCCTCGCGCGACGCGATCTCGGCCGAGACGATGTCCCCCCGCGCCACGGCTGTCCGCACCTGGGGGGATACGGCGTTGGGTCAGGTGCTGCCCCCTGCCCCCCCATCGTCCCCCAGCCCCAGCCACCCCGCGGCGCCCCGCCCCCATGGACCTGCACGGCTTTGATGATGGCGATGATGCCCGTGGGCCAGAAGCAGCAGATGGTGGTGAGCACCGCGATGGGCAGGTAGTCGTGGGGCGGCCGGCGCGGCTCCAGGATGGCGATTCCTGGGGGCATCTGGGGGGGGGAGACCCCCGGAGGTGGGGGCGGGTTGCTGGTGGGGTACGGCTGGGGGGAGAGAGAGAGAGAGTTAAACGGGGAATCCACAGCCAGGTGGGAAGCCACATCCACCTGAGTGAAGCCCCGCCCCCAACAGCAGGGGAAGCCCCATCTCGGGGAGGCCCCACCCCCCATCAGCAGGAGAATCCCCATCCCAGGGAGGCCCCGCCCCCCATCAGTGGGGAATCCCCATCCCAGGGAGGCCCCACCCCCAACAGCGCTCCAGGGAAGCAGACCCCACCGCCCCCCAGGATTCCCCCCACTCACCGTGCCTACGGGGTACACCGGGACGTAGGCCGTGCAGGGCTGCAGCTGCACAGGGTAGCCGGGGTGCATGTACCCCCCGATGGGCAGGGTCCCCATGGGCGGGTGAGTCTGGACCATGTAGCCCTGTGGGGGGGCGTTGAACTGGGTCTCCTGCATGTAGGGGTCAGGGGGCAGGCGTGGCAGGGTGGCCGAGTGGTGGTGGGGGGGCCGGGGCAAGGTGGCCGAGGTGGGGGGTGGCCGGGGCAGGGTGGCAGCGCCCCCGAGGCGAGGCAGGGTGGCGGTGCCGGAGTGGGGGGGCAGGTGTGGGGGGTCACTGTAGCCGGGGAAGAGGGGGGCATTATTGGGGGCATCGGGTGGGGGAGGGGGCGGCTGCAGTGGGGCATTGTAGGGAGGGGGGGAGGTGTGGGGGCCAGAGTCCGGTAAGCCTGGGAAAGAAAGGAGGTAAGGTTAGAGACCCCCCTATATACACAGCATCCCCTATATACATACACAGACAGGGCCCCCTATATTCGCAGCCCCCCATACACACACACAAAGTGCCCCCTCCTCCTGGGGAGCTCCAGAGGTGCCCACCGCTGGAATTGGGGTGCTGGTTCCCGGGGGATTCTCTCTCCTGAGCACTGATCCGGCGCCGCTCTCATTTTTTAGGTCACTCAGTCTATTTATAGAGGGAGACACGGAGCCCGGGGGGTGGCGGAGCAAACAGAGGGAGATGGAGAGAAACAGGATGGGGGGGACAGGAGATGGATGACACCCCTCCTCCCCACACACAGCTCTGCTGGTACCCCTCAATCCCACCCCATAGCTCCCTGCTATCCCAGCCCCAGGCTCCCCCACAGCCCCTCCCCTCAGCCCCAGTTAGTCGAGAACAGCTCCAGGGTGTCAGGGGTGGGGGTACAAATCGCTGGCCCAGGGCGATGGCGGAAGGCTGGAGTGAGCCCAAATGTAGCTTGTGCTGCATCGCTACAAACAGCTGTGCAGGTGTTTGGGGCTGGGAGAACCCCCGCCCCCAAGGTTACCAAGCCGCGGCTCTCATGTCTACCCAGCGCTTTGAATGCTTGTGGAGCCATGTTTCACGACCCGCTGAAAGCCGTGATGAGCCAAATCAGCGGGCAGGAAGAATTTCATCAGAAAAACGTTCATGCTAATTAGGAATTGTTTGCTAGAGGCCCAAACTGGCACAATTGAGAAAGGAGGCCACACTGGTTAAAAAAACCAACCTGGCTTAGAGGGGAAGTGTAGGCAGTTATAAAAACTAAAACATAAAAAATGGAAATGAGGGAACATTGATAGTAATGAATATGAATCAGAAACTAGGAATTGTAGAAAATTGATAAGAGAAGCAAAAGGACACAATGCAAAATCTATGGCCGCAGAGTTAAGGATAATAAGAAGTATTTTAACTATATTAGCAATAAAAAGAATCCCGACAATGCTATTTGTCCATTACTAGATGAAAATGGTAGAATTATCAAGAATAGTGCAGATAAGGCAGATGGGTTCAATAAATATTTCTGTTCTCTATTTGGCAAAAAAGCCAGATGATGTAGTCATCTCAGATGATCATGGTGAAGAACCACTTTCTATTCCACTAGTATTCAGGACAATGTTAAACAGCAGCTACTAAAGTTAGACATTTTTAAATCAGTAGGTCTAGATAACTTTCTTCCAAGAAGTTTAAAAGAGCTGGCTGAGGAGATTGCTGGATCGTTACTGTTGATATCCAATATGTCTTGGCAAAAAGAAAAGCATCCAATGAAGTGGGCTGTAGCTCACAAACGCTTATGCTCAAATAAATTTGTTAGTCTCTAAGGTGCCACAAGTACTCCTGTTCTTTTTGCGAATACAGACTAACACGGCTGCTACTCTGAAACCTGCCAATATATCTTGGGACACTCAGGAAGATCCAGAAGATTCGAAGAATGCTAATGTTGCACCAATATTTAAGATGGTAAATGAGATGACCTGAGTAATTATAGATCCGTCACCTGACACTGATCCCAGGCAAGAGAATGAAACGTAAGATATAGGGACTCCAATAATAAATCATTAAACTAGCATAATATATTTAATGCCAATGAGCAGGGGTTTAGGGGAAATAGATCTTTTCAGACTAACTTGATATCTTTTTGTGATGGGGTTATAAATCTGGTTGATAGAAGTAATAGTTTGTCTTGGAAGGCTCAGATTTCCCCCGGTAAATGGTGATTTCACCACACACACAAACGGATGAAAAGATATTTCTCCTGATAATAAACAGAATGTGCAGACAGCCAAAGTAAGAAAAAAATGTAGCTTGAGAACTTAATCGGGTTTGCTTTAAGAACATCAACTTCGGATATTCTGGCCTGATGTTGGCGATTTCTGTTTTAATGGGTATAAATCATAAAGTCATAGACCTTGGCCTGTCCTCAGAGGTTAAGGAGAACAATTTACCTCTCTCCTCCTTGTACCAAAGCTTTAACTTTTTGAATCTTAACGTTTACGCTCATTAAATAATTACGGTCTGACACCCCCGACAATTACCTGCAACTGCAACAATTTAAATCGATAAACATTACAAAATGCCTCAAACCCATCAGTTTGCGCAAATGTGAATATTTCATTTGATGGAAATATTTTAAAAGATAAAAACCAACGTGGATATTAAAAAACAAATCTCAAATTCTGCCCAGCCTCGTCCTAGTGCTGATGTATGACACTCAGCCTTCTGTAAAACGCCCATCTTGGTACCGCACAACATTGTGCAAAACTAGAACGATACAAAATCAACCCGGATAACAACGGGGCCAGCCATTCTCGGGGGAAGAAACAGAAAGGCCCTGACTGAATTCAGTGAAAACAGGGCAAAGCCTGTGGCTTTGACAAGGTAGCCCCAGAAGTACTACAGCACCTTGGGAAGACACGCCAGCTGGCACTGGTTGGCCATCGTCATGTCACTCACCGCGCGTGATGCCCACGAGGTGGCAGAAAGCCAAGGAGAAGAGACCAGTGTCAGCACCCAGCTTTCAGCAGGGTCACTCCTGGGCTGTAGCTACAAACTCCCACAGAGATTCCTGCGCAGGGCACAACAGCTTTGGCGTGGCGATCCTGCAGATTTCCAACCAAAGCGAAGCACCGGTGACCAAGTGCTGGACCTAGCTACGTGCGCTGAGAATGGATTTCAAGAGAGGACGAAAACTGGGCTGTCTTTTTGTGACCAGACAGCAGCCGGTGACACCGGCCGGCTGACAAGATATCACGAGTTCTCCCTCGATGAGGGGTTGTCATCGTGGCATCCGAGCTGATGCTCCGAGGTAGATGTTTCAGGTGGCTCTGGGCCACCGACAAAGTGCCTGGAGACTCCAGACAACCAGACTCTCCCAAGGCTGGGTGCTGGCGCCACGTCTAACGCATCCACCACGGACCTGCTGAACACCCTCTCCAGCCGGCTCGCGTCCGCTGACAATGTCCGCTTGGCCTCAAGGGACTGTGACTTGCAAGAGGCTGAGGAGGACCCTGAAGAGGCGTTGGGTGAGAAATAGGCCAATGCTTAGGGGTGGGAGATGTGCCCACCACCGAGTGAAGCAGGACTCCTAGCTGGAGGGTGTTGCACACCCCCATCAACAGCAGCTCACGGGGGTAGACAGGCTGGGAGGGAGCCCCAGCCGCTCCCGGGAACTCCCACACCAAGCACCTGGCTCTGGGCCCCCCCGGCACCTCGGGAGCCAGCAGAACACAGTCAGGTGTGGCGCGGTTCGCTGGGCCAAGGCCGACCATGCCTGCGGCACCCCGGACAGCCCACTGTGCATGCCGACGACGCGCTTCACGCTGTACACGGCAGACTCGGAGCCCATTGAGGGGCTCAAGACCACTTTGCATTCCCGCCCCCTAAACTTTGCCTTGCCCAAGTGTAATCATTAGCTAACTCAATACTGGCTCAAAATGTCCCAGCAGACAGGGACTCCCCGTCCAGCCGGGGGGTGTCCAGTGGGTCCCGCAAGGGTCCATTCTTGGCCCTCCGCTAATTCATATTTTTCTCAACGACTCGGGAGAAAACATCAGAGCGTGACAGATAAAACGTGCCGACGACCCAAACCCCAGGAGAGCGTGAACCGGCAAAGAGACAGGGCCCAGATCCCGAGTGATCTGGTGGGTCGCATCGGGGCTGGGTCGGAGCCGACAATCTGTGTGTCAGTCCGGCTCCGTGTCAACGTCTCCCTCGAGCAGAGCGTGGCGGCCGCAGGGCCAGGCTGGGGGACGCTGCCCCGGGACACAAGGCTCCGACCCAGACTGTGGGCAATGGTGGAGAATCAGCCAGACGGGAGCTGCCGGGGCAAAGGGCGAATGCCATCCTGGGGTGCTGGCAGGGGATCTCAGGTAGGAGCCGGGAGGCGATCCTGGCTCCCATTCTGGTGCCCACGGTTCGAGGTGGATGTGGGTCCATCGGGGAGAACTCCGAGGACGATGAAGGGGTTAGAAAACCGGCCTCGGAGCGAGACCCCCCGGGAGCTCGGTCGATTTGCTGAGCACGGCCAGAGAAGGGGGGACATGTCTCTGGTTGGAGGCACCGACCGGGAACCAAACATCCCCCGGGGTCCTTGGCCGGCAGGGGATCAAACACCCGCCTAGCCGGGAGCTGGAGCTGGGCAGAGCCAGCCTGGGAATCCAGGGGGCAATTTCCCCAGGGCCGTAGGGCAGCTCCCGCCCCAGCCAGGGTTACATCCCGCCAGGTGGGGGTCAGCGGGGGGAGCCGCTCTCTGGCTCAGGCTGGGCATCAACGTGGACACGAGGGCCTGGAATCGATGAACGTATGAAAATCCACCCCCTCGCCCCCCATCACTGCTCCCCCACCTCTTCTCCCATCATCCCCTGCTCCCCCGCTCCCCTTCACTGCTCCCCCACCTCTTCTCCCATCATCCCCTGCTCCCCCCGCCCCTTCACTGCTCCCCCCACCTCTTCTCCCATCATCCCCTGCTCTCCCAACCCCATCACTGCTTCCCCACCTCTTCTCCCTCATCCCCTGCTCCCCACACCTCTTCTCCCATCATCCCCTGCTCCCCCCACTCCTTCACTGCTCCCCCACCTCTTCTCCCATCATCCCCTGCTCCCCCCACCCCCTTCGCTGCTCCCCCACCTCTTCTCCCATAATCCCCTGCTCCCCCACCTCTTCTCCCATCATCCCCTGTTCCCCCCACCCCTTCACTGCTCTCCCCACCTCTTTTCCCATCATCCCCTGCTCCCCCTGCCCCTTCACTGCTCCCCCCACCTCTTCTCCCATCATCCCCTGCTCTCCCCACACCTCCACCCCATCTACCCACACACAATCCCACCATCTCCACTCGCTGTGCCACGTCCTGTCTCCATCCCTGTTCTGCCCCCCCACCCAGTCCCCATCCCTCCATGCCCTCCCCTACACATGCCCACCCACCCATTCCTCAATCACTGTCCCCCCCACACTCCGAGCCCCGTTCCTGCCCTCCATGTCCCCTCCCCCACACCCCATTCCTGGTGCTCCCTCATCTGCCCCCTCCCCACTCCCCCCACACCCCATTCCTGCTCCCCCCACTCCCCTTCCCCCATTCTCCATCCCCTCACACCTCATTCCTGCTGGCTCCCATCTGCCCCCTCCCCACTCTCCCACACCCCATTCCTGCTGCCCCCTCATCAACCCCCCACCCCACGCCCCCCCACATCCCATACCTGCTCCCCCAACACCTGCCCCCTGCCCCATCCCCACTCCCCCCCACCTGCCCCCAGCTGTCCCCTGCCCCATCCCCACTCCCCCACCACCCCATTCCTGCCCCCCAGCCCCTCTCACCTGTTTTCTCGGAGCTCATCTTGCGGGGGTTGGCTCCGCTCGTCTCTTCTGCGAAGCAGCCGGGCGGGTGGGGGGGGACTAGCGGCAGCAGCTGCAGCGTCACCGCCTCCCCCCCCCGGGCTGGGACCCGGATCCCCCCCCACCAGAGCCCGAGCTGCTGAGACAGGGACCCGCCAGGCAGAGACACGAGGCGTGAACAACGCGTCCCCCAGCCCTGCCCCACAGCCCCCCCACCCCTGCCGGGGCCCCTCGCTCCCGCCCCGCAGCCCCCCACAACCCTGCCGGGACCCCTCGCTCCCGACCCACAGCCCCCCCCAGCCCCGCCGGCGCCCCTCACTCCCGCCCCGCAGCCCCCCCAGCCCCGCAGCCCCTGCTCCCCGGCGTCCTTCACTCCCACCCCGCAGCCCCCCACAGCCCTGCGGGGGCCCCTCGCTCCCGCCCCGCAGCCCCTGCTCCCCGGCGCCCCTCACTCCCGCCCCGCAGCCCCCCACAGCCCTGCCGGGGCCCCTCGCTCCCGCCCCGCAGCCCCCCACAGCCCTGCCGGGGCCCCTCGCTCCCGCCCCGCAGCCCCTCCCAGCCCGGCCCTGAGGTCTCCGTGCCAGTGAGGCAGGCGAAAGTTGTGGGCTGGTGGTTTCACACCTGCAGGTGATGAACTGAGACCCACACAGCTCATGACACTGGTGGTTTGGGTCCTCGTATAGGGTTCCCCGGGCAGTCAGGCCTGCCCCATTGCCCAAGGGCAGCACTAGAGAGCAGCAGGGAGTGGGGCGGGGGGCACCAGAGGCTCTCCCCTGGCAGTTAGGGCTGGCCCCCAAGCCATACACTTTCCAGCCGGTTTTTAACCACCAGCCCAAATGCTAAACCAGACACAGATATAACTATAAAGCAGCCCCGTCCCTTGCCGGGGACCCTACAATAACGAACCGGGGGGGAGCGTGGCCCCGTCCCTCGCCAGGGACTCTACAATAACAAACCAGGGGAGGAGCGCGGGACCATCACTCCCCGATAATGAACTGGGAAGAGAGGATGGGGGGTCTCTGCACCCTTGGGAAGGGGAGAGTCATGGGGGTCACTAGAAGGCATCCCCAGGAAAGGGAGGCTCGGGAGGGTCCCTGGGGGCACTGCACCCCACAGGACAGGGAGATCAGGGGGTGCAGTGCCCCCTGGTGCAGGTCCCTAGGGGTGCTAGGGAAGGGGGGTGCAGGGGTCACTAGGTGGCAACATGCCCCTGGGAAGAGGGGGGTCAGAAGCATCACTAGGGGTACCGCACTCCAGGAAGGGGAGGAACAGGGGGTCACTGGTAGGCACTGTGGAGCCAGGAAGTAGGGGTTTGGGGGGATTACTGGGTGCCACACCCCTGGGAAGGGGGGTGCATGGGGTCACTAAGAGGTGCAACACCCCCTGGAAGGGGGAAACCAGTGGGGTCACTGGTAGGTACCTTGCCCCCAGGTAGGGGGAGTCACTGGGGGTCCCACACCCCCACAAAGGGGAAGTCTGGGGGCCAATAGGGGCACCACACCCCTGGGAAGGGGGCATTCGGGGGGATCCCACACTCAGAGCTGACACCACATAGCTACAAATGGCACCATGATTTTTATTCATTTTCCGTCAGTCAGAAAATAAGTTAGATTGGTCTCCCAATTACCTGTGTGAACGTGAGGGTGCTGCCCCCCACGCAGAGGGGATTGTGGGTAAGGAGGGGAGGGGGGCACAGAAGGGGATTCTGGGTAGGATGGCAGAGGACGCACAGAGGATTCCAGGTAAGGCGCAAACAGGCACAGAAGGGGATGTTGGGTAACCGGGGGGCAGAGGGGTTCTGGGCAAGGGGGTGGGTAAGGGGGCGAGGGGTGCTGCAGAGGAGCGCGTGGCAGTAGGCGGGGGTCTGTCAGGGCTGCCCCTCCACATCTCCGCCCCCGTCTCTGTCCACGCCCTCCGGGCTCTCCCCCAGCAGACGGGCCAGCTGGTCCAGGACCCGGTGCAGGGTGCGGGCCAGGCGCCGGGCGTGGGTCTCACGGCAGCAGTTGAAGGCCGTGATGGCGAAGTTGACGTGGGCGTCCAGCGGGTTGTAGCAGACCCCGTAGCCGTCTGGCACCTGCGGCCCGTAGACCATTAGGCAGTCGGAGCGTGAAGCCACCTGGGGGGTGGGGGGGGAGAGTGGGGTGAGGGGGCAGCCACCCCAAGTCCCCTCGCCTGCCTGCACCCCAAACTGAACCCCCACCGCTGACCTCCAGGGAGGAGGCAGGACGAGCCCACTACTGCCGCCGGGTGAAGGGATTCCCCTCCCACACCTGCGCAGAGAGAGAGGAGGGAGCTGGGGGGCAGGGGCCCATAGCAGCCTGGTGAGCAGCCATCAGTGGATAACAGCAGCACACGGAGTAGCTGGTGCGGGGGGGGGGGGGGAAGATAGCTGGGGGGCAGTGGGGATACACACCTGCCTGGTAAGCAGCAGGCAGCATGTGGTGATGGTGTCGGGGGGCGGGTGAGGGGTTCGCTGGGGGGGTCAGGGGGGCTGTACCTGGCTGGTGAGCAGCCACTGTGCGTGGCGATGGCGTAGGGGCGCCAGGGGGCGGGTGAGGGGTTCGTTGGAGGGTGCCGGGGGGGCTGTACCTGGCCGGTGAGCAGCCAGCAGTGCGTGGCGATGGCATAGGGGCGCCGGGGGGCGGGTGAGGGGTTTGTTGGGGAGTGCCGGGGGGGCCGTACCTGGCCGGTGAGCAGCCAGCAGTGCGTGGCGATGGCGTAGGGGGCGGGTGAGGGGTTCATTGGGGAGTGCTGGGGGGGTCGTACCTGGCCGGTGAGCAGCCGGCAGTGCTTGGCGATGGCGTAGGGGGCGGGTGAGGGGTTCGTTGGGGGGTGCTGGGGGGGCCGTACCTGGCCGGTGAGCAGCCGGCTGTGCGTGGTGATGGCGTAGGGGCGCCGGGGGGCGGGTGAGGGTTCGTTGTGGGGTGTCGGGGGGGCCGTACCTGGCCGGTGAGCAGCCGGCAGTGCGTGGCGATGGCGTGGGGCGCCGGGGGGCAGGTGAGGAGTTCGTTGGGGGGTGCCGGGGGGGCTGTACCTGGCCGGTGAGCAGCCGGCAGTGCGTGGCGATGGCGTAGGCCGTGTCCATGAAGATCCCCGGCAGCCGTTGCCCGTCCCCGATGGCCGCCAGCTTCAGCCCCAGCAGGTGCCGGTCGATGCCCTGCCCGGCCAGCACCTGGGGGGAGAGGGTCACAGCCCCGACGCCTGGGTCCCAGCCTCCCACCTCCCTCCACCTGGGGAGAGGGTCCCAGCCCGGACGCCTGGGTCCCGGCTCTGCGGGGGATTGGGGCTTGTCTCACCTGTTCGGTCCTGGCGCTCTGAGATTCCACGGCCGCCTGCAGCAGGGACAGCGTCTCCTCATCCTGGGGGGCCGGGGGAAGCCGGGTCAGAATGGGGGGTGCGTGGAGAACTCGTGTGAGGGGCAGAACACAGGGGGCCATGGGGGGACAGGATACCTGCCCATGGGGCTCAGTGGGAGAGCAGTGGGGGATTGTGGGATGCTGGTTACCTGGCTGTGGGACCGTGGGGGGCCAGTTGCCTGGTTGTGGGGCATGGGAGGGTGTGTCCATGGCCTGGGCGAGGCATAGCACCGGGGGGATGCGGGAGGGCCATGGGGGGATCAGGTGAGGGGGGCCCGTTACCTGGCTGTGGGGCGTGTCCATGGCCCGGGCCAGGCGCAGCACAGGGGGGGCCGCGGGGCGCACGGCGTCCGTTCGGCCCTGGTGGAAGCGCCGTAGGGACACCACCTCGCTGGTGGCGCAGAGTGAGCCGTGGGTCCTGGGGGGAGATGGGGGTCAGCCTCACACGAACCTGCCTCACACAGCCCCCCCCACTGCCCGCCCCCCAGCCTGGTCCCCCGGCGCCACTCCCATCCGTGCTCCCAGCCCCCCGCCCCCGGGGCCGCTCTCGTCCGTATCCCCCGAGGGCCCCACCTGTAGTAGGCCAGCTGCAGAGCCACCTGGAACAGGGAGTCGGGGCGCAACCCCCAGCGCTTGGGGAGCCCCTGCCCAAACCCCCGGTAGGTGAAACAGCTGATGTCCAGGTCCGTGATCAGGCTGGGGGGAGAGAGATGTTAGATAGGGGGCTGAGACCATCTGTCTCCCCAATACCCCATCCCCTCCCCTCTGCCCCCTCCTGACCTCCTGCTCCCCAATAGCCCCCCACCCCTCCCCAACTTTCCCCTCCGCCTTTGAACCCCCAACCTCTCCCCGCACCATATTACCTCCCGTGCCCTCCCATGCCCCCCCGGCTCTCACATGTCCAGGTTCTGTTTGGCTCGCTCAATGTCCCACTGGATCTCGGGGGTGATGTAGAAATACAGCTTGGGGGGCAGGGGCAGGGGCGTCATGGGGGCACGTGCCGTGTCAGGGTCCTTGCTGCCGGAGACCCCAGGGTCAGATGGGAGGATCCCCACAAAATTACCATGCTGGGGGCACGAAACTGCACCCCAAAAACAGACTCCCCAGGTAGGATATTCTGCCCTCTCCCCCCCACAACCTCCCTCCCCTTCCCAAGGCAGACAGTCCCACCCCTTTCCCTACCCCCCAGGCAGGAAGTCCCGCCCCTTTCCCAAAACAAGAAGTTCCACTCCTCCCGCTCACCAGCCTGCTCCAGCCCCACATGCTGCCCATTTTGGGGCCCCCCACTACAGGACAAAAATGGGGGATCTGGGGCTGCTGCCCCCTGAGAATGGACCTCCAATTACCCCCCCACCAGTTCAGAGGCTCCCCAACACAGGTGTAATTTGGGGGTACAGGGAATGCCATCCCATAGGGAAGGGTGAACCCCATACCCCATCTTGGGGAGTCCCAACATTGGCACAGTTGGGGTACTGCCTTGTGGGGAGATGAAGCCCTCAAATCTCCTCCTTCTCTCCATTATAAGGGGATCCCTAATTCAGAAGAATATTGAGGGGCTGCTTTATAGGGAGATGTGACCCCCAAATCCTCTGTTTCTATTGGGTCCCCCCAGGATGGCCCTGTGGGATTGATCAGGGGGTCACAGGTCTGGGGACACCCTGAATGTCCTAGTTTAGGGGTTACCAGTAATCGAGGACATGGTCGATGATGGTGGCTATGGGCGCCCCGTCGGCCATGGCCTGTTCATACAGCACCCCACAAACGCCATCCTCCCCTACAATGAACTGGGGGCAGGGAACGAGAGAGAGAAAGAAGACACGTGAGGGTCAGGCCAGGTACACAAGACAGGAAATCCCACCTCTCCCCTTCCCCCTAATCCCCAAACAGGAAGTCTGTGATGAAGCGGGACTGTTCTTAATGTTTCCTTTGAATAGTGTGGGGGTGCCTCAGTTTCCCCTATGCAGTTCTTAAATACCTAGGGGGTGGGATAAGGGGGTACAATCCTTGCAGAGCCCTAGAGGGCAGGTGTGTGCAGGGGTCTGGACACAGAGAATGGCCGACACCCTGTTTCCTGGCACCTGATGGCCTGGGCCCTTCCCCCCTGCAAGGTGAGAACTAAAGGGTTGGAGAACAAAGGAATCTGGTGACCTCCTGGCCCGGGAAAGGGACAAAGCCCAGAGGAGGGGGGGCTGGGGAGAGTTTCAGTTTGGGGCTGGCTGGGGACAAGGAGTGAAGTGCAGATGGGTTTGTCTGGCTCACTGCCCCCCAAAATGGACCTGGCTGAGGGGTCCTGTTCTCTGCACCTACAAGCTCTGTGTTAGACCATGTTCTTGTCGTCTAATAAACCTTCTGTTTTACTGGCTGGCTGAGAGTCATGTCTGACTGCAGAGTTGGGGGGCAGGACCCTCTGGGCCCCCCAGAACCCCCCTGGGTGGACTCGCTGTGGGGAGCGCATGGAGGGCAGAGGATGCTGAATGCTCCGAGGTCAGACCCAGGAAGCGGGGAGCCGGGGGAGCTGTGTGTCCTGCAGACAGGCTGCTCCCAGAGAGGAGACTCCCCCAGAGTCCTGCCTGGCTTCATGGGGAACAGTTCCAGAGCATCACCCCGGGACTCCGTGACAAAGTTCCACCCCTTTTCTTGCACAAAACAGGAAGTCCCGCCTCCCCACACACAGTCCCACCCCTGTAGTCCAAACTAGGAAATCCCACCTCCCTCTCTACATTTTCTTCACCGCCCGCAAATTAGGAAGTCCCACCCACACCCAGCACTCCAACACAGGAAGTCCCACCCCCTTGCTCCCAAAGCAGGAAGTCCCACCCCCCGCCTCACCTGCAGGGTCTTGTCAAACCAGCGGTTCCCACTGTTGGAGTAGCTGCCGCCCCCGTGCAGCATCTGGGCAGCGACGCGGCTGGGGTAGCGCTCGTCCGACACCTTCAGCACCGGGGCGTCGAGGCAGACGGTGAAGAGGCTGCGCTGGATGCACCGGGCCGACTCCCGGTTCAGCCGGTCTGGGGGCGGGGTCACCGGACGGGTCAGCCCCTCCCCCAAGCAGGATTCAAACCCAGATCCTCCCTGCTTTGGGGTCCCACCCTTGTTACACCCCATTCACTGCTGCCCCCAGGTGACAGGGTCCCCCTTTAGCCCCTTCCAAAGCAGGAAGTCCCACCTCCTTTCCCCCTCCCGTTACATCTTGAGATACACCTGGACCTCCAGCCAGGTCTCCCAGGCCAGGGCCCCCCTTCCACCTCTCATGAGGCTTCTGCAGGCAGAGCCCAGCTTTTGGGGTCCTCAGGCCGCCCCGTACCTCTCATGAGGGTGCTGTAGGCCTGCCCCCAGGTGTGCCGGTGGTCCCCAGTCAGCACCCCCAGCGGCTCCTTGTCCGTCTTCCATGACAGCCCCCTGACCCGTTGCAGCTGCAAGTGCAGCTGGTCCACGGTGAGGGGGGTCCCATCGCTGTTGTACACGTCCAGCTGGAAAAACTGGGGCCGGGAGTCAGGTCAGCCACCGCGGGTCCCCCTAGCGACCCCCCCAGCCCGACACAGATGCCCCATTTCCCCCACATACAGCTCACAACCCCTCAGGAGTCAGCTAGCCCCACTCCCTACATGAACACCCGCCAGTTCCCCCACCCCGGAAACCCCAGACACAGGGCTGTTCTGAGGGGGCAGTGTGGGGGGGCCATACCTGGGCAGAGGGGGACTTGGGGATGTCACTTTAGGGGGCTCTGGGGGGCCCAGGGCATGGACAGTTCTGGGGGCCAGTTCAGGGGGTCCCGGGGGTACCTGGAAGTTGCGGACGACGGTGATGAAAGTGGGGGCCCGGCGCCCCGGGGGGGGCAGCAGGAGCCCATCATGCTTGGGGCCGGGCAGGCGGCAGGAGGCGAAGAGGCGGCTGTACTGGGCCATGCACTGGGGGTGCCCTCCCCGGTACTCCACCAGCAGTGCCTGCCTGGGGGGGGTATGTGAGAGACATGGGGCAGAGCGACCTCCCAGTCCCACACCAGACCCCCCCCACTCCCACCCTGCATCACCCCCTCCCTCATCCCCAGGGCCCCCCCCAGTCCCACCCCCTCCCTCATCCCCAGGGCCCCCCCCAGTCCTGCCCCGCATCACCCCTCTCACCCCTACCCCCTGGGTCCCTCCCCTCCCACCAAACTCTGATATCTAGTCCCCCCAATATAACCCCCCTTCCCCCAACACTGGGGGGGAGGTTTGGCACTTACTGATCAATCTTAGCCTTGAAATCCAGCACCCCCGCGATGAGCTTCGCTGCAAACCTAGGGGGTAGGGAGGGGGGAGTCACAGATCCACCGGTACCCCTCACTCCCGACCCCCAGCCCCTGCTAGCCCAACCCTGGGCTCTCCCCCAGCTCTGCCGGTTCCCCTCACTCCCAACCCTCAGCCCCTACTAGCCCAGCCCTGGGCTCCGCCCCCCCGATACCCACCGGAGCTGCCCCCTCCAGTCGCTGTAGTCCTGTTTGGGAAGCACGACGGCTGGGCTGGAGTGGACGGTGAGGGGTAAGCGGCTCTCCAGATATGCGCTCTGCACCCACCAATCCGAGAGCTGGGGGGGGGGGGGCCGGGGAGGACAGACCAAGGTTAGAATCGGGGGTGGTAGTTATGGGGCCTTTGACCTGCGCTCCCCCTGTAGCTCCTCCCCCCAGGCTGAGACCTGGCACAACCTCATTGCACTGATGGGGGTGAGCAGCATCACCAGCAGGGAGTGCTGTCCCAGGACAGCCATCCCAGCTGGATCCCTCCCATCCCCTTCCGCCTGGGTCTCCTCCCCCAGATGCCGGGGTTCCCACCATCACCCCCGGGTTCCCCGCAAAAAGCTCCAGGGACCCTCACAGGACTCCTGGGTTCCTCCACCTTTCACCCCTCCCCCCAAACTCCTGGTTTCTGCCTGCTCCCAGCTCTGCCCAGGACTCCTGGGTTCCCCACCCAGTTCCCTAATCCCGGGACTCCTGGGTTCCCCCCCGCTATACCCAGTTCTCCATGCGGGCGGCTCTGCGCTCCAGCTGGGCCTGCAGCCGTTCCCCCTCCCCACCGGGTGCCCCGAACTCCTGCACCAGCTGCCGGGTTTCCTCCAGCTCCTCGGGCGTGACCAGCACCTCCAGCGAGCGCAGGTACCGCTCCAGCGTCTGGGCCAGCGGGGGCACGGGCTGCCGGGGCAGCGGGAAGGACGAGGCCAGGCCTCGCGCTGGGGGCCGCTGCAGGGACAGGAAAGGCTCGAATGCACCAAGGGCAATGGTCGCACCTGCCGCCCTGGGGCAAATGCAGCTGCCCCCAAAGCTGTAACTGCAACTGGAAAGTCTCAAATGCACCCCCTGGAACCTGGCAACATGCAGCCTCCCATGCCGTCCCACAAAATGCCCCAGGAGCAGCCAGCGGCCTGCTTGCAAAGCTGGGTGCAGCCGCCGAGGGAAACACTGAAATGCACCAACAGCAACTTCGGGTTTAGGCTTCCAGCGCTGGAAATGCAACCACCTGCTTCGCTGCCTGCTTGCAACCTTGCATCTGCAACCCGCAAAGCCAGCTGCCTGCTTGCAAAGCTGTAAAGGCCCCTGTGGCTCCCACTCTCTGGCTGCGTGCTTGCTAAGTGAGGGGTGCTACAAACCTCCACCTTAACTGTGGGGTTGCAAAAGCAGAAATGCACCGACAGACCCTCTACAAGTTGCAGCCTCGGTTGCAGGCATCCAACCCAGCCGCCTGCAAAGCCAGTTGCGCTCTTGCCGAGCTGTCACTGCATTTGTGAACTTGCAATTGTAACCGCTGCAAATTTGGGGGCCACACTTCCAAAGCGGCCACTGCAACAGCCCCCCTGGGACCCAGGTTGCGGGCGTCAAAGCTGCAGCTGCAACAGCAGCAGGCCCCTGCGGTGGCAGCTCCGCAAAAGCCTCCGCAGGGGGCCCCTCGTCCCGCTGCAGGTTTGCAACGTTGCCAAAGGGTTGCACGCGCCTCCTGCCGCAAATGCAACACCCCGCGCGCTTGCAAAACCGCCCCCCCGCCCCGGGCTCCGAGCGAGGGACGTGCAGCCAGATTCACACCGGGCCGCCCGCCAAGGGGGAAACGCGGCCCAGTGAGGGGGGCTCCCTCCCGCAGCCCGGCTGCAAGGGCCCCCGCGCTGCAAAGTTGCAACCGAGCCGGCAGGGGGTGGGGGCGGGGGCTGCCCCCCCGGGGGCTTGGCCCCGCCTGCATGTTTGCAGCCCAGCAGCTGTTTGCAACGGGCCCCCCACTCACCGGGGCGAGCGAACCCGGAGCTCGCCCGCAGCCCCAGGGCTGCAGGAGGAACCTCCAGCGCCCCATGCCTGGGGCGGGGGGGGGGTTGCAAAGGGCCCCGCTGCTCGGCCGGGCGGGGTGGGGCCCTGACCCGGCTGCAATCCGCAGGCAGGAAGCAGACGCAGCTGCGGGGGCTGTTGCAGGGCCCGCCGCGGGCCGGCAGGAGACGCAGTTGCAAAGACCCTCCCGAGCGCTCCTCCCCCAACACAGCCCTGAGCGGGGGGGAGGGCGGGGCAACAGGACGCCTGGGTTCTTTCCCCAGCTCGGGGAGGGGAGGGGGAGCTAGTGGGTTGGAGCAGTGGGGGCTGGGAGCTAGGACACCTGGGTTCTCTCTCCAGCTCGGCCGCAGACTGTCTTTGGGACTTCGGGTCAATCACGGCATCGCTCCCTGCCTCAGTTTCCCCAAGTGGGAATAATGATCCTTCCTGTGTCTAGTGAGACTGCGAGCTCCTGGGCTCGGGGGACCAGCTCTCACTGAGTCACACCCCGGCGCGATGGGGCCCTGATCTTGGCTGGGGGCTGGCCAGCGCCCGGCGCGACGGGGCCCTGATCCCAGCCAGAGTCTGTGCAGCGCCAGGCGCGACAGGGCCCCAATACTGGTTAGGAGCTGGGCAGCGCCTGGCGCGATGGGGCCCTGATCTTGGCCGAGGGCTGGGCAGCGCCCGGTGCGACAGGGCCCCAAACCCAGTTGGGGTCTGGGCATCGCCCGGCACGACAGGGCCCTGATCTTGGCCCGGGTCTGGGCAGCACCTAGCCCGATGGGGCCCTGATTTTGGCCAGTGCTCCCATTATGACCCTAGAGCTGAGCCAGTGGAATTTCTGTTCCCCTTTTCTTGGGCTTTGGAAAGGAACCAGACCCATGTTTTTGCTCCATGACACCCTGGAAAGGTTGACGGGGCTCCTGGAAAGTCCCAGCCAGGCCCAGACTCTTCCTCTCAGCCTCTTCCTTGAGCTCTCACTGGTCATTGGCAAGTCCAGAGCCGGTTCATGCTTTCCACCGGCGGGTTTGTGTCATGGGGTTAGCATGGGGTGAGTGTCAGTAAACCCCACTCCCCTCCCAGCACCAGGGAGAGAACCCAGGAGTCCTGGTGCCTAGCCCCCACCTGCTCTAACACCAGCCCGCACTCCGCTCTCAGGGCACTTAACACATTTGAGTGACAGTCTGAGGAAAAAGAACAGGAGGACTTGTGGCACCTTAGAGACTAACACATTTATTTGAGCATCAGCTTTTGTGGGCTACAGCTCACTTCATCGGATGCATCTCCTCACTGTACTTTCCACTCAATGCATCCGATGAAGTGAGCTGTAGCCCACGAAAGCTGATGCTCAAATAAATGTGTTAGTCTCTAAGGTGCCACAAGTCCTCCTGTTCTTTTTGCAGATACAGACTAACACGGCTGCTACTCTGACGTCTGAGGAAGTTTCTGATCTGGTGTGGACCCCGGTTCCCCTCTGCAATCCCAGTTCCCCTTTGCGATTCCGGTCCCAGTTGGAGGGAAATGAAACCCTGCTGGTGGTGAAGATCCGGTGGGAAAAGCCACAGCGGTGCTGGGTCAGACCAGAGCCAGCCCGCCCGCCCCCCGGAGCCCTGCCTGGAGAGGTAAGGACCGGCCCAGCCCTATTATTGTGCTAATGGTCATTAATATCTGTTCACTGACTCACCTTTGTATTTCCGCTACCTCGCGATTAACGAACCGAGCTCAGAGTTAGCAGCTTCTCAGGCAAAGATCGGCGCAGCCCTGAGAATTAACACAACTTTCTCTGACCAGACGATCTCTTATTATTGCGAATGAGTAACACTGTATTTCGTGCTATTTGATTATTTCACTAATAAATACAGCGGTGTATGTATGAGGTCATTGGAGCGGCCCAGTAATTAGCACATGGGGTCTATCAGACTCATTTGCTCATGGGTAGCTCGGGTTAGATCTAGCCTTGTCTTCCTCGGTAGGGTCTATAGTTCTGAGCTGGTTGTGCAGAAAGACTCATCAGCATTTCTTCCTCAAACCCTATTTTATTACCATCATCAGGAACGTATAGGATAATCCTATGGTGCAAAATGCGTCATTAATGAGGCTTTTTCATCAGACTCGTTTGCATCAATCTGGGGATGTCTCTGTTCTGCGTAGAGCCCACGAGCTCTTTCGTCCTCTCCTCACCCCGTTCGCACGGCTGTCGAGTCCATCGCCGTGTAGACATAGGAGCCGTTTGCCACCGGTCCTATTGCTGCTTGAATCGAGACATCGGTTCATTTGATAAACTCATGGGCCGAAATAGTAATTAATGAGGCTTTTCCATCAGGCTTTTCAAGGCATCTGTGTATTGATTGTTGGACTTAAAGAGTGATTAATACATCTTGGTTTCATCAGTATTCGCTCGGTTTTATTACCCGTGCGTTAATCTGTGTTAATTGCGCTGTATATTTAGCTGTCATATTCGATTATTATGCGATTTTGCTGCATTTGTCTCAACATCGGGGGTTTTATTCCATTCGGCAGTTGCTGGTGTATTAACACCTGTGACCAGATAGCAAGTGTACAAAATCGGGACGCGGGGTGGGGGGTAATAGGAGCCTATATAAGAAAAGCCCCCAAAATCTGGACTGTCCCTTTCAAACCGGGACATCTGGTCACCCTGGTCTTGCAGGACCACTAACACTCACGGCTCTGGCTGCGTCCCGCCCCGTTACCTTGACCAGCCGCATCGCTCCGGCGATGGCACGAAATGAATGTGGGAGTCCATGGGGGAGGGCCTGGCTCGTGTCCCGGCCGTGTTCGTATCAGGGGTTATCCCGGGGTGGGCAGTGGGGTGTGATCCCCCCATTGTGCCCAGCGATTTCTCGGCCTGCAGGGCAGAGGGGCTGGAACTAGGGGGCCTGGGGGGGACGCACCCCCAGCTTGACAGGGTTTCCATCCTCCCCGGGGCTCCGGCTTGGTTCAGTGGCTCTCGGCCCCCTGCGGTACCCACAGAGCCAAGCCCCCTGCTCCGGGCCGGCTCCGCAGGGCTCTGCCCGGGGCTAGTTCCGGCTTTTCCCGGGTTTCCCCTTCTCCTTCCCGGCCTCTCCAGCGGCCCTTGACAAGCCCTTCCCCGGCGCCCAGTGTTTGCCCTGCAAACGGGCTCGCGTGCCAGGCCGCTCCTGGAGAGCAGGCCGGGAGCCAGGACTCCTGGGTTCTCTCCCGGCTGGGGGAGGGGCGGGGCCGGGAGCCAGGACTCCTGGGTTCTCTCCCGGCTCGGGGGGGGGGCGGGGCCGGGAGCCAGGACTCCTGGGTTCTCTCCCGGCTCGGGGGGGGGGGGGCGGGGCCGGGAGCCAGGACTCCTGGGTTCTCTCCCGGCTCGGGGGGAGTCGGGGCTGGGACCCAGGACTCCTGGGCTCTCTCTCGGCTCGGGAGGGCGGGCCGGGAGCCAGGATGCCTGGGTTCTTTCCCAGCTCTGGGAGGAGAGCGGGGCTAGTGGGTTAGATCGGGGTGGGGGCTGGGAGCCAGGACACCTGGGTTCTCTCCTGGCTCTGGAAGGGGAATGCGGGCTAGTGTATTACAGTGGGGGCGGGGCTCGGAGCCAGGACTCCTGGGTTCTTTCTCTCCCTGGCTCTGGGAAGGGAGTGGGGGCTAGTGGGTTAGAGCAGGGGGGGCTGGGAGCCAGGACTCCTGGGTTCTCTGCCAGCTCCGGCGGGGGGGGATCCAGGGCGGGGGGGCCGTGGAATTCTCAGACATCCGTTGCTAGGGAAGCCTGCGCGGTTGCCAGGGCCTAGTTCCGGAACTGACGCGGATGGGGGGGGGCGCGGGAAGTAAACAAGGGACCGGCCGGATGGCGGGGGGGCCCTGCTCAGGTGAGATGCGCCCCGCGGCCGTGGGGGAGGGGCTGCCGCTGTGCATTCAAGGGGGGGCGGGGAGAGGACCCAGGCGTCTTGGCCCCTGAAATCCTCCCCGGGGTGCGAGAGATTTTGGGGTCCTCCCCGGAGCCCCCGGGTGCATTACGGGGGGGGTCTGGGGGGGACCCGGCTGGCTGCTGGGGGGCAAAGCGGGGGGAGCTAGAAACTTTGCAGTGTGGGTGACCCTCAAAGGGCCCCTTCCCCATGGGGGGCTGAGAAAGGGGGTGAACTGACCTGCATTGCACCCCCATTGGGAGCCGGATTTATGGGTCCCACCCCGGCGCGGGGAGGGGCGGAAAGGGAGGGGTCTAGTGGTTCGGGGGTGCGGCTGGGAGCCCGGACGCCTGGGTTCTCTCCCTCCTGCTTGCAAAACGGGGGTGCAGTGGAGGGATCTAGGGGTGCAGTGGAGGGGGAGGTGAATTGGGGGTGCACCTTAAACTGTGTCTCTCTCCTGCCCAGACCCCCCTGCGCCTTGGTGGGATTCCAGGACGATGAGCCGACCCCAGAGGATCTGGGGGGCGCTGGCCCCCCTCTTCCTCCTCCTCCCCCTCGGCGCTGCCTACAAGCCGGTCGTGGTCGTTCACGGCCTTTTCGACAGCCCCTCGGACTTC